>NC_135497.1:224540612-224704176 GCF_052857255.1 Amblyomma americanum | reverse complement strand
TATCCCGTCTGGACGCACGGCCGGAAGGCTAGACCTTGTTTAAAAAAAAAAAAGGAATTCATGCATGCGAATGTCGAGACTAAATGCGGATTTCTTTTTTGTTTAATTATTCCGCGCCATACCGTAGTAATGGAAACGCTAAAATTAGCCTACCCGCCGCGGTGGCTCGGTGGTTAGGGCGCTCGACTACTGATCCGGAGTTCCCGGTTTCGAACCCGACCGCGGCGGCTGCGTTTTTATGGAGGAAAAACGCTAAGGCGCCCGTGTGCTATGCGATGTCAGTGCACGCTAAAGATCCCCAGGTGGTCGAAATTATTCCGGAGCCCTCCACTACGGCACCTCTTCTTCCATTCTTCTTTCACTCCCTCCTTTATCCCTTCCCTTACGGCGCGGTTCAGGTGTCCAACGATATATGAGACAGATACTGCGCCATTTCCTTTCCCCAAAAAACCAATTATTATTATTATTATTACTAATATTAGCCTCACGTTTACAGAGCGGCACGGAATCGACCAAGCCCTGAACTAAACGGAGAAAACGACATGAAGACAAGGACGGGCTAATATTTCTTGCAAACAATTTATTCGCTCACTTCTCTTGTTCCTCAGTGACTGGCATATCTTCAAATTTCCATGGTAGGGCGCAATGTGGCCGAAAGAAGGAAAGCGATGATGTGAAAGGTGCGGGTCGATGGCAGGTTTTTTTTTTTGTTGTTGTTCTGGTTAGGGGTCGTTTGAATGTGCCAAGATTCGAGTAAGAGGCTTTTTTGGTCATTTGCTACGGTCCCGAGGATGATTCTTTCCTCAAAGTTGATTCTATGGTCTGAGTCCTCGGAATGTTCGGCTATCCGATTGTGCTCCCTTGTGGAATCGCGAACGTCGTTTTTCTGTTGCCGCATGGACAAGTTGCAGAATATTGAGCGCGCTCCAAATGAAAAACCTTTGATCGCAGAAAGTGTGTGTGTGGGGGGGGGGGGTGAGGGGGGGGGGGGGGCTCTTTAGCTGTTCAAAAGGGGAGTTGTTGAAAGTACACGGGAGAAAAACCCAGAAATATTTCCAGTGAATATCGCTTTACGGGCCCCAGTGATATTCAACACACATACCGCGCCTTGCGAGAGAGATCACAGCATTGTTGCGTGCAGCTCTCCTACGGCGGCGTCGCTGCCCACGTCAACCTGAGCGCGCCGTGGCGCCTTGCTTGCTACGCGTTTCCGGAACAGGGTGATTGCCGGTTTCGCTCGAGGAGGACTGCATTAAACGTGTCTTTTGAAGCTGGAGCATTACTTCGCTTGTGCGAAAACCCGGTCGTAGCCAGAAAGCCGTGGCAGGCACACGTGGCAGAAATTCGTGGCAGAGACACTGCACGTGCGCGAGTGACGTCACCACCATTATTGCGACTTTCTCCTTCCGAGAAGGGCAAGATGACTTCCGCGATGAATGGAAACAGGTCTGGAGGCGCCCCTCCTCCTGCCTCCCTCATGCAGATAACAAAACAGACCAAGCTCAAGCAAAGTTCTCCAGGTTGTATTGGCTCACGATCGGAGCGGCTGACCCCCTCCGCCGCATGCGTGAGATACCACTGTCGCGCATGACTTAATGTACATGAAAACAGTGACGTGTCGCCTCCACGAGATACACTAGGAAATACGATGCGCCCCTGTCATATGCATGTATTCATGTAAACATGGCTAGAGATTACACAAAAGGGAAAATATACTCGCCGCCGCGGTGATTTGGCCTTCAGCTGAATCGCTCGCGTCTACACCATCAGGCCGGACAGCAAAGCATGACCGGAGGCAGAAGTTCATTGCCGATTAAGTATGCGACCAACGCAGCGAAACCTGCGAAATGAGCTACTGCAGCGAAACAACGTTCTCCTCCCAAGTCCCGGCAAATACTCAGAGACAAGCAGTGCTCTCGCTTTTACGCATAGTAAGAACTGCTTAGGTGCCCGCATAACTTTTTGTGAACTAAGGGGCCTGTTTTCGGAGGCGAGCCTCGCCTCTCTCCCACCTGCAGATGTATGCTAGCCGCACCGCTGCACAAGAGTTGTGTGTCCGTGGTGAATCGGTGAAGCTTGGACCCAACGTGTTTGGTGGGCTGATCACTCCCTAGAAGGCACAATTTTTATGCACCTCCATGAAGTGCGGGTAAGAAAGAAAACGGCAGAGGACGCAACCATGACAATGAGGCTAAACAATATACTCCAGATGGGATCCATTAAGGGATAATAAAGGAGAAGGGTCGCAGAGGAGAAAAGCTGTATAATAGGAAAACTAGTTTATAACAATTATATAGCAATAATGTAAATAACAGTAAAGTAGCACTTCTAAGGTCCTTACGGGAGGCTCTCGCTGCTCTTGAGAGGGGTCGTAATATATGGTTCAAACAGAGATACAGAACGATTTAAAGGCTTGATAATAGAATTAATTATGGAGAAAGGGTAGCACAACATAGAAACAAAAAGACAATATAGGCAAAAATATTGAAACACCAAAAGCAGCGTTTATCTATGTTCTAAACGTTGCCTAAATTCGTCAGTGAACTCTAGAGCACAAAACCACAAAAATGGCTGTGGCTTAGCTCTGGTTAAACCTGGAGTGAGCGATAGCTACTGCAGGCCGAGGGGAACTCGCTCCGTAGAATTGCAAAATCAGTCTTTCGCCGCTCTGTATCACTGGGAGTTCCTTCCTCTTCGTCCTGGACGTGCATTCTCTCCCCCCCCCCCCCAAACCCCCCACAAGGTTTCGCGCCGCGTCTGTTTCGAACGGCGGCGGCGTGGCAGTCGTTTTTAGTCGGCGGCGGCGGCGGCGTGGAAAGCTAAATCACAAATTTAAAAAGCTATTTTGCTAAAGCCTTCTTTGCTAAGCTGGTTAAAATTTTAGGGCTTTTCGTACTAAGGGCTCAGAATACAGAATGCAGAGTGGTTGAAGAGTGAGAGAAATGCAAAATGTTCTGTAAATATTTTGTTTTTTGATTAGAAAAAACATATTTGCATATGTGCACATGCCAAGGATGCCGGATACATTGACATTCACAGGTAGACATGACGCTAAGCTTGTAAGGCGAGCCAATTAAAAAGGTAGAATAAGCAACTTTCAGAAACTAACAGGAATTGCTTGTGGGCGATGTAAAACGGCATAGCAAGCTACTGACTGAAGAGTGAAACAGCAATAGTCTGAGACGGAAAAAAAAAGTCCTTAGCGCAAGTTTGGTCCAAAGACCAGAACAAGACGATCGTCGTTAACAGAAATGAATGGGCACGACCACTGCCCCAGAAACTCTTCCTCTCCCAAGAAAAAGCTTTCCTCCGAAAAGAAACTGCTCAGTTCAATTCGAAGACGGCCAAGCATTGGCCACACAGCGCGGCGTCGAAAGCCACCAGCGACCGCGGTGGATTGCGCCATAAGCTAAAAAATAATGTGGATTAGCTCAGCTAATCCAAGATATACAAAGCGAAAGATGTAGGCGTTCACCGTGTTCATCTAATTTAAGATATACAAAGCGAAAGATGTAGGCGTTCACCGTGTTCATTGGCGTTGGCGTTGACAATGTTCTAAACGGCGATGGCTTTGAGAAAAGGAAGGGCGCTTAACTGGCTCCCTGGATATGCGGCCGCCTTATTCCTGCCTTGAAACATGTGGCGGTGGTGAGAGAGAGATGTGGCCTGAATGTATTAATAATAATAATAATTGGCTTTGGGGGAAAGGAAATGGCGGAGTATCTCTCTCATATATCGTTGGACACGTGAACCGCGCCGTAAGGGAAGGGATAAAGGAGGGAGTGAAAGAAGAAAGGAAGAGGAGGTGCCGTAGTGGAGGGCTCCGGAATAATTTCGACCACCTGGGGATCTTAAACGTGCACTGACATCGCACAGCACACGGGCGCCTTAGCGTTTTTCCTCCATAAAAACGCAGCCGCCGCGGTCGGGTTCGAACCCGGGAACTCCGGATCAGTAGTCGAGCGCCCTAATGCATTAGCGATGACAGCGTTTCGGCTGACATGTGGCACTGCAGCGTTCATTTGGTGACCTATCTCTTGCGATCAAGCATTAACTGCATGCCAACTGCCAGGGTGGCAGGGAGGGCGCGCTGCTTATCCAGTGTGTGGAACGCAATCAAAGCTGGCTTTCGCAGTTGGACACCAACGCCACGTACATGAAAGCGATCGAGATTGAGGTTTCCACTGTCCCACGGAGCCGGTTGTGCGCTTTTCCTTTCGTAAAAATGGACGGCCTTTGCAAAGTTGTCAACGCCAATGAGCTCTATGAACGCCGTGAGCTGACTTGTTTTGTTTGGTTTTTGAAGAAACGCAATGGCCCAGTAACCGTCTCACATATCTCGGTGGACACCCGAACCGCGCAATAAAGGAAGAGATAAAGGAGGGCGGGAAAGAAGGAGAAAAAAATTGAAAGTTGGATTTTGAGGATCGGCGCGGCGCCGAGCAGCGGCGGAACACCTGTGGTTCGGTGCTACTAGTGGCGCATGCGCAGTAGTCACTATGGAGTGAGAGAGAGAGAAATATCCGCGGCGAGGCGCGTGTTGTATACTTCATGTGCCTCCTCGGAGTACCGCCACGGCGAAATCGCATGTACGTGGCCAGTAAAGCGTTCGCTTTAAAAGACCCGCAACAATTAACAGGCGAGCAAAACGGCCGCTGGGGAAGCGGCCGCGGGAGACAAAGCTCGAAACGCCCTGCCCACGGAATCCCCGCATGAACCGCCCGCCAAAAGACACGCGCTACAACGCAGGTGACTGTAGCGTAGCTATTAGATTGCGGAAGCGGGCAATTCGGACAGGTACTGGAGCGTGATACACCCCACCGCTCTAGCTGATCACAAGTATGCGGCACTGCCCAACCAAGTTTCTAAACAAAGTCGCGTAGATGGTCTCGGACCCGCCGCGGCTACTGATGCGGAGTTCCCGGGTTCGAACCCGACCGCGGCGGCGGCGTTTTTATGGAGGCAAAAAGCTAAGTTGCCCGTGTGCTGTGTGAGGTAAGTGCACGTTAGAGACCCCCAGGTGGTCGAAATTATTCCGGAGCCCTCCACTACGGCACCTCTTTCTTCTTTCACTCCCTCCTTTATCCCTTCCCTTACATCGCGGTTCCGGATATGTGAGAGATACTTCGTCATTTCCTTTCCCCAAAAACCAATTATTATCTCCAACTAGGTGTCCAACGATATATGACAGATACTGCGCCATTTCCTTTCCCCAAAAACCGACTATTATTAGATGGTCTGGGAGAGGTGTCGACGCTATGCGCGCCCATTGAACGCGGCGCATCGGTGAGCGGCGAGCCGTCGGCACAAAAGGAAACAACAGCGAGCCCATAATAGACACATTTAGTTGGACGTATGCAGTGAGCTTGCGCACGCAACGGCACTGCGGGTAACAAATGCGCATGCGCAGAACGCAACGTATCTAGCCGCTCATTGCGGTAGCCCGCCCGCTATAAAAAGCGTAGCGTAGCGTACGCAACGTTTGACGCTACGTGCTGCGTAGTGAACATGGCGGCGACCATCTCGCCCGCTTCGGAATAAATACACGTGGCCGCTGGATTCTCTTACGCAATAGCTCGCTCAAATGGTGGCGGTTCGCTTTTATTTCGCCTACTCTCGCCCACAGGTACCGGTATAAGCGATAACTAGCCCCTGTTTTTCAGATAATTTGGCGATTTTCAAGCTCTAAATGTGGTGTGTATTGCTCGTAGCAACGACACATGGCGAAGCAGTTTTCTAGCTTTTACTCAGTTCTCACATTTTCTTCGGTTTGCATAGTTATTATTCTTGGAACAAAAGGGCTCGCAATTCACTCGCCCTAAATAACAGTAATCAATAATAATAATAATTGGTTTTTTGGGGAAGGAAATGGCGCAGTATCTGTCTCATATATCATTGGACACCTGAACCGCGCCGTAAGGGAAGGGATAAAGGAGGGAGTGAAAGAAGAAAGGAAGAATGAGGTGCCGCAGTGGAGGGCTCCGGAATAATTTCGACCACCTGGGGATCTTTAACGTGCACTGACATCGCACAACACACGGGTGCCTTAGCGTTTTTTCCTCCATAAAAACGCAGCCGCCGTTTTTGTGGAGGAAAAAACAATCACGTATTAAAATTTCTTCAACTGAGCGCTCATATGCTTTGACGTGTTGTCACTAGATGGCGCTACTGTTTACGCGTGCGATTGAGGGACGCTACGGCACGACCAACTAAAAGTGTCGTGTTTACGCTATTCACAGCGTACGCAACGCAGCAAGAGATGCGTACGCAAGCTTACTGCGTACGCCCCAACTAAAAGTGTCTAATGTCCACCACACGGTCTGCAACGATGTTGACATCAGGTGCTACTGCGCTTACATGTCTGAAAAAGGCCACTGACGTAGCATAGAAAGCGGTAGGCTGATCTGATTGAGGTCCATGATTAACAGGGGCGGAGGGATTCAAAAAGCGCAAAGAAGGGCCAAAAAAGTACCGTACCAGGGTTCGCGCTGGAGACGCGTCCCCCGGCAGGATACGCAGAATGCACTTCAAAGCTAACAACGAGGACGTAATAGACAAAGTTGGAAATCGAAAACCTCCTCTCTCCCGTAGCTGTCCAAGAACAGCACGAGCCACAAGCTCGGTTTCGCCCGACCATAAAAGAAAAGAAAAAAGTGTAGTCTGCACCAGCCTTATGACGGGCAGGGGTGGTTTAACAATGTGGCAAAAGTACCAGAAGGCAGCCAGCACGACCGACCGAACCAGGTAGCGCCTCTCAAGCAGAGGCAGATGAAATGTCTGCGCCCTCAGCACACGAGCTGTAACGCCCTCTACGACCGATGACCACATACCATCCCATATTCCAGCACAGTCGTAGGTCACGCCTAAAATGCGCATCTGCGCGCACCACTGCAAAGCTATCGCACATGTAATACGTGTCTGAGGAGACCCAACAAAAAGTAACGACTCTTCGAATAATTAAGAGCAGCCCCCGACAAGGAGGCGTACTCACGAACAACGTTTAAAGCTTCGAGCAGACTGCGTTCATCAGCTAAGTAGAGTGCGATGTCATCTGCATAAGCGGTGACGCGTACTGCCTCACTGCCTGGCAAAGCCAGAACTGGTGAACCAGAGTGGTGATCGACTGCCAAGAGGCTCTAATGCTAACACAAACAAAAGAGGGGGAGTGGACAATTTTGACGGATGCCGCGGCCAACAGCAAATGCGGTACTTTCCCGGCCACCGAGGAGCAGAGTGCTTGAAATGTCTCTGTACATATCTTTAATGAGAAGCACGAGGGAAGGTGGGAAACCGAAAGCATCCAGTGTACCGTCAATATACTCATGCTCTAAAAAGTCGAACGCCTTATCTTGATCGAGGGAAACAAGAAGACCCTGTGCGCGGCACCGTATAGTATACTCTAGGATATCTTGCCATACGGAAGATAAACTGTGTATTTCACGACCCGGGATGGAGCAAACCTGGTGGCAAGAAAAGAGGGACGGGAGGAAAGCCCGTAGACGGCGAACGAGTAATTTTGCTAATACTCTGTAATCTGAATTTAGTAGGGTGATTGGATGCCAATCTGCCGGACATGTTGAGAAAGGAGCTTTTTAGGAATAAGGACAATGCGGCCTCTTTTAAATGAATCAGGAAAGACATGCCGAGTGAAGCAGGTTTTTGACACATCAGAGAAAACGTGGCCTACAATATACCAGAATTGTAAATAGAACTCCACAGGATGACCATCTGGCCCAGGCACTGAGCCTCGTTTCATGGAATCTAACGCCTCCTTGATTTCACCTGTTGTTGGCGGAGCCCTAAGGCCGTCATTAAGTTCAGCGGCAACCTGCGGCAAGCCTGCAAAAAATGGGTGTGCGGAAACGTCATCGCCATCAACCAGAAGGAGCGACCGAGCAATATCCCGGAAATAGACTAAAAACGCTCTGAAATTCTTGTCAACTGGCTGGGCCGCAGCCCTGGCGGAAGTTGTCAAAGCAGGGGCACCTTGAGGGCACAAGAGCTCCTGGCACGCAAACCGAAGCACCATAAGATAAGCACTTGGACACCGTCGACAACGCCATGCTGCCGCTTTCAAAGAGGATGATCGTAAAAGACGCTGGAGACGCTCCGAAAGCTCCTCTTTCCGTGCGCACATAAGCGACGATGGCGACGGGGTGCGCTGAGCTATACGCAGCTTCGCCGTCACCACGCGCACCTAATCTGAGACAGGGCTCGACCAGAAGCGGCGCAATGGTGACGCCACTGCTCCTTCAGACGGTCCCAGTCACCATGCGCGGCCCCAACAACCGAAAAACGAAAGACCCGCGTTAGCCCTTCTCTCCGAAGTTATTCCGAAGCCATCCACTGTGGCACCTTTCTTCCTTTCTTCTTTCACTCCCTCCTTTATCCGTTTCCTTACGGCGCGGTTCAGGTGTCCGCCGATACGTGAGACAGATACCGCGCCATTTAATTATTATTATTATTATTATTATTATTATTATTATTATTATTATTATTATTATTATTATTATTATTATTATTATTATTATTATTATTATTATTATTATTATATAAATGCGCGGTATCTGTCTCACATACCGGCGGACACCTGAAATCAAATTTCAAAAAAAATATATATATTTTTTCATTCAATTGAAAAAAGCTTGAAGACAGGTAGCTGCGAATTGCATGTTCGCTGCCCAACGCGCAACTCGATTCCCCGCCGCGGTGGCTCAGTGGTTAGAGCGTTCGACTACTGATCCGGAGTTCCCGGGTTCGAACCCGACCGCGGCGGCTGCGTTTTTATGGAGGCAAAAACGATAAAGGCGCCCGTGTGCTGTGCGATGTCAGTGCACGTTAAAGATCCCCGGGTGGTCGAAATTATTCCGGAGCCCTCCACTGCGGCACCTCTTTCTTCCTTTCTTCTTTCACTCCCTCCTTTATCTCTTCCCTTACGGCGCGGTTCAGGTATATGGGGCAGATACTGCACCATTTCCTTTGCCCAAAAACCAATTATTATTATTAATATTGTTTTGAGGAAAGGCGCGGCGCTGCGCATCGGTGGAACACCTGTGGCTCGGTGCTACTAGTGGCACATGCGCAGTAGTGACTAGGGAGCGAGAGAGAGAGAGAGAAATATCCGCGGTGAGGCGCGCGTTGTGACGTCATGTTCCTCCTCGGAGCACCGCCATGGCAAAATCACAAGTTCGCGGCTAGTAAAGCTTTCGCTTAAAAATTGGTTTCTTGCAGGCAGAGAATATCGCAGCCCGATGAACGAGCGAATGCGACCACCTCGGCCTGCTTCATAACAATGCGGAACCCCTGCACGTTAAGAGTGGTGATGTTAAGGGTGTTCATTTTGGAAATGAAAAATAAAACGAGGAGTTGTGATATTTAGGCAATAAAAAGCACGCCGCGAATGGCGCCAAACCACCTCACTTTTTTAGTAGGGTCCTACCAGGCACGAGGCCTCCTTGGCCGACCAGCGGTAAATGTCCGAGTCCATAGTTGATGCATGTGGACGCTTCAAGCTCGACTCAAAGCGACCATCTCAATATCCGAAGGCAAGGTACTAGAAGTGCTGGCGCTAATCCTCGATGTAGAAGAGGATGGCGACTGCACAGTTTCCACGTCAGGAGATGGCCTTGGCTCTTGCCCAAGCGAAATATCTGTGCCTACGCATAACCTCAATGACGAAGGAGACGCTGACGGCGGCGTCGGTTCCTTCCCAGGCACGATGACAGTCTCGTCAATGGCGAGGTTGACTGAAGAAGATGAGGACAAGCTCCTCTCGTCACCATCGGCCCCAGATATGTTGGCGTTGTTGCTCAAAGCCGCAACGCTGGCTGCAGGCTGCAGCGCGAGCTCCGAGAGCGGCTTGTGCCCAGCATCAGAGACTTGCAGGGGCACAATGGGCTCGGCCTCCGTAGCGGCAGGTACACTTGAAGAGACTGAGGCTGATAGAGCAGGCACATTTACGGTCGGCTTGCTTGGTGCATCACTGGACGAATCAGCCACAGGCACCGGTTCTTCGACACAGATACTCTGAGATGCAGAGGAACCATCCGTAACAGCGCCGGTGTCGGAAACGCCGGGCTCCTTGATGGCTTCATCGGCTGCCTGTGCGGCCGGCTTAGGTGCAGGTCGGGCCGTAGCCTCCGAGTACGAGGCCTTGATCGTGCATGCCACGGTAGCGTGTGTGGATCACGACAACGACGACACGGCAGCACTGAACCTTGGCCTTGGTGCCCAAAGACCCCGCAACGGGCGCAGAACGGAGCCGTGCACTGTGCCCTGAAGTGTGCAGTCGACCCACAATGCCGACAAACACGCTGCATGCCTTTGTAATCGCATGTCACGCGGTGGACAGCGACCTTGATGTAGTTAGGCATGGGCGACTCCGGCTTCATTTCAATTTGGACGTGCCGCGTCCCGGTCGGTGGTGACAGTGGGACGCGGCCCTATGATGCCGCGACTTATGTGCAGCACCTTGCCATAAGGGGAAAGAGCTTTGGCAAGGGCATCACTTGGTACGCGGGCGGCCAGAAAAAGAACAGTCACCAGAGTCACCTGCTGACTCAGGGGGACGATGGCGATGCGTTCCTTGCCGATGATGAGGCAGGACGCATCAACGATTGCTGCCATGGCGGCTTCACTCTTCACGGTTACTTGACAACTAAGTCCACCGAAGTGCTGAGCACAGTAAACTTCTCCCAACCCAACTGCGGAGGCTGTCGCATCGATGACATCCCCCGGACCAGCCCCCTCAGTGACGACGACGTCAAAGGCAAGAGCCTTTTTAGGTGGCTGGCTCACCATATTGAGCCGCCCGCCAGCCGAAAAACCCCCGAACACAAGAGCACGACCGGAGGTCGAACACCGGCCACCGACGCAAACCGGCGGCCGTAACACACACAGGAACAGACGCTATCGCCTTATATCCTTAAAGCAGATTATAAGTGTCCCGTATTTAAAAAAATTAAAATGAGTATTAAAAAAATAAAATAAAATAAACTTTAAGTGTCCTGTATTTAAAAAAAATTTAGGCCCATATCACAAGCGCGTATGTTGATAGTGTTTATATATTTCTTGCTCACGAACGTGCAGAACATTTCTTCTTTTCTGCGTCGTAGTCGCAACTGTTTTCTTTTTTGCTATCCTTCGGTTATGCAGGTATTTTTCCATTGCGCAGAATCAGTGAATTCGTCTAGAGTTGTTAAGCCGGCACGGACGCACGTGACATTCGACATGTTAATCGTACTTCCACTTGTTCTAAATGACATTGTGTTTATACATTATTATTTACGTAAAAAGAAACAGACCTCCTGTATGGCCAACTTTTGCTTGGTTCAGCCCTTTACCTGCCAACCAATCAGTAAATGTTATAACATAAACATTTCCGTCTGGACAGTTTGTGAAATCACTTGTTCTGAATATTAATCATCATTTGTTTAAAGCAACTCTTATAAGGCTTTTTGCCGGAATGAAAAAGAAATAAAATGCTTCTTTCTTGCAGGAGGTGAACATTTTTGTAGCTGAGATATGTTACGATGCGTCGATGCCGTGTTGGGGCATATCGTTTATTCCACCCGCAGCCACACTGCCCGCGACCTTCGAGTCGTGATTCCGATAATCCGAAACCGTTGTTTCTTCTTGTTGCTAATAAATAATAATAATTGGCTTTTGGGGGAAAGGAAATGGCGCAGTATCTGTCTCATATATCGTTAGACACCTGAACCGCGCCGTAAGGGAAGGGATAAAGGAGGGAGTGAAAGAAGAGAGGAACAATGAGGTCCCGTAGTGGAGGGCTCCGGAATAATTTCGACCACCTGGGGATCTTTAACGTGCACTGACATCGCACAGCACACTGGCGCCTTAGCGTTTTTCCTCCATAAAAACGCAGCCGCCGCGGTCGGGTTCGAACCCGGGAACTCCGGATCAATAGTCGAGCGCCCTAACCACTGAGCCACCGTGGCGGGTTTCTTGTTGCTCCATGTTGCGCTTTTGAAGAAGTTTCGGAATGCCACGTTGGGTTGTCTGGTGACGATGCGCATGCGTAGACGAGCGGAGAGCAGGATTGCTTTTGTTGTTTTGTGTTCATTCATTACAACCGTACACGTGACATATGTTGACTCCTTGACATGATTATATACCTCAGACAGGGTAAAGAATTAAACAAGACAAAACCAAATCTCAAACGCAGCTGGATTTGCGGGGGAAAATATATTCATATTTAGAGGGCGCGCCATCGCGCCGAGTGAAAACGTCGGCGGCGGCGGTGGCGCGCCGATCAGTTTGCGTCGGCGACGGTGGCGCAGCGAGGGCAGTCGGCGGCGGCGGGCCGATGCCGCGGCGCCCAGCTCTAGTTTCGCCTAAGTTTCGCCGGCGCGCCGCGCCGCCGGCAGCTGCTCCGCACCACGTGACCAGCCAGGGAGGCCACGACGCCGCCACGGGCCACGGCGCCCCTACGCTGAAGGCTCGAAATGCTAGCGTAATATAACTATCGCTACAAAAGTACAAGTGCAGGTGCTATATTTGCCACATGTAAATAATCTTTCAGGCACATAACATGGGGCGTTGGGCGTGAAGCAGATTTATCTGTCTGATGAGTGAGCTTATAGGAGTCTCAAGTCAAGGAGAGACTGGCTGAGTCATGAGTTGGGATGGGCGAGTGAGCCCGAATGAGTGAGCGCAGATGAGTCAAGATGAATTGTGAGACGAAATGAATGAGCCCAGATGAGTCGTGAGTCGAAATGAGTGAGTAAACATGAGTCGTGAGTCGGAATGAGTGAGCCCAGGTGAATCGTGAGTCGAAATGTATGAGCCCATATGAGTCGTGAGTCGAAATGACTGAGCCCAGATGAGTTGTGAGTCCAGGTGAGTCGTGAGTCGAAATGAGTGAGTGAACCCAAATAAGTCGTGAGTTGAAATGAGTGAGTGAGCCTAGATGAGTTGTGAGTCTATGAGCGGTTGCTATGAGTTGCTATGAGCGGTTGACCCCGAATGAGTGGTGAGTCTGAGTGAGCCCAAGTGAGTTTTGATCATAAATGAGTTTGAGTTCATGAGTTCGAGTGAGCCCAGCCCTCTGTGAGTGTGAGTTTGAGTGAGCTCGTAGGTTGACCAAACTTTTGTGAGTGAGCCTGAGCGGGCACTCGTGATTTTGCCGAGGTATGTCCAACACTTCATACGTGTTGCCGAAAAAAGAACTTTCTTCACTGCTGCAAGATGCGTCGAGCCTTGCTGAAGAGTCTCATTTGACGTGATGCATCTTCCAGTAAGTTACGCAAAGTTTTATGAGTGACTGAAAGAAAGATTTTGCGCCTAACACACACCACACACAGAAAGAAGACGACACCACGGGCGCCCGTGGTGTCGTCTTCTTTCTGTGTGTGGTGTGTGTTAGGCGCAAAATCTTTCTTTCAGTATGCAACACCAACTAGCCCAGCAGTTAACTCTCCTAAAGTATATTTTATGAGTGAATCCAGCGCAAACAGACACAGCGCAGCAGATGACGCAGACGGGACGGCGCTGGGGTTGCAAATGACGTCATTCTATGACAAATTCCTCGTGGAGAGGCATACGCATGCGCTGGGCCTTATAATACAACGCCCACGAAACGCATATCATCACGCGCTTGCCTTGGCCAACGCTTAATCCATCAAGCTTCACCCATCAAACGTAATGCACAAATTCGCCCAGAAAGCCATGCTTCTACAGTTTGCGCAACGTGTTTATAATGCTTATGAATACTCATATAATGAAGGATACCTGGGGCTACAAAAATACTGCTAAAAATGTTTATTCTAATCGCGATTCTAAATCACTGGAGTTTCTGTGCTTTCCTAAATGCTGAGGAATAATGTATATTACCCGAAATAGATGTATCAGATAACTTTATATAGTTCATTAGACAACGTTGCACAGGAGGCAGTGCAAACTCTTATTTCTTATTTATAATAAAAACCACCACATTTACTAAGACTTCCTTTGTGCCCAGTTTGCAAATTTCTTGTAAAAATAAAAGTAAGACAGTGATAAAGATGACTGGGTGCACTCTAAAGTAGTTAGAAATTTCAGCTGAAAGTTTTCAGGAATATTCTTGCAACATGTTTCAAGCTATTCGTAACTAAATTTGGCAGAAGCATCAGTGTGCGTAAAAGACACTTTCATCGGAGGTATTGTATTAACTGCGCTAGCATTATTATTCAACATGTTTTAATGCCAACGAATATGCGTCGGTTAACTTTATGTAGGTTAGTAGATAAGCTTGTGTAGGGTGCAGCGTTAAACGTTTGCAGTTGTGATTTTTTTGTTTTGTATAGAACCTCCAAATTTAACACACAAAAAAACTTGTCCCAAAACTTGTCCCAAAAAAAAACTTGCGCCAAGTTGTCCAAATATTGGAAAAATAATAAAAATTACAAACAAACAAAAATAACTTGGCACACGCTACGGCAGTCACAAATTTGCTGCTTTAAATTCCAGACTTCATAATATAGTTCTATGTATTCGTAGCCAAACTAAGCAGAAACAGCAGTCATAAATGGACCCTGCGCTCACGATTTGGTTCCATATATCTCTTCGTGAACAAGACTTTTTTTGCGCTGAAATATTTTTGAAAAGTAATTGTACATTCATTCTTTCTAGTGATCATGTGATGGCGTTTAAAAATATTAGGTAAATCCAAGATGTCGATCAGCTGCTGATTGCGTGACCTTTAGGGTTGTGAGAATAAAACTTTTTCCAGGATGAATTGAATACGAATATATAGTGTAGCTAACAACCGGATCGAATACTGATAGAACCAAATCAAATACTAATCTAACATTTTTGCTAATATTGGCTATTCGTGCAAAAAAACAAGCATTCGCACCAAAGAGCGGTGCGCTAGCAGCGGCACTATACGTTACGGCGTGTTACGCTTCGCAAGTAGATGTCCGTCCGATTATGAGCGAAATGTCAAAATTGGCCGAACTACTCGCTTCTAGCAACAGGAATTTCAGCTGTCGGACCAAGTGCACCAAACAAGGCGACCGCATGGCATGCGCGTGGAGGCAGCAGAAACACCTGCATTCTTCGTATAAGAGGAAATTCGGTTCCATGTTCGAAACTTTCAAATATTCACACACCCCTAATGATGTTACCTCAAACTAGTATATAAAAGAAATCTAGGTGTGCGCAAATAATCTGGAGCTGTTCATTACGAATCCTATCAAAGTTTAGAGAGCAGCTTCGCGATACAAAAACTATTGAGCCGCACCCATAGCATAGTGCTCACATGTACATTTTGAGAGTGGCTTCCACGTAGACCGGCGAAAGTTATGTTGTTTCGCGTCGCTGCTCCAAGCTCAGTGTAGCTTCCAGAGCCACCGGAGACTGAGGCTGAAGGCAGGACTGACACTGCGCCCTTGAATTTCGCTCTGTAGAGGCAATAAGAATGGTACGCACAACGGATTAATCGTGGTTCGGTTGATCGAGTATAGGGAATGGTTCAAAGAAAAGAAAGTTGTTTAGGAATTTCTGCTCGAGCTAGTTCAGCATGCTTGTTACCTATGGCAACAGGTTCGGTTAAGTCATGGCCACAGTGTCTTCACAGTTCTGTGACACGGTTGCTTTTATACGTTTACCTATTTTCACACACTGCATCGTCGGATGAGTACCTGACAGGATGAGATGAAAAATGCAGAAACGACTGGTAACAGTCAGCAGCATATGAGGTTCTATGAAAGCACATGGAAACGCACAGTAAAAACGTATCGACTGTTGCGTCGCTCAGAGGAAATTTAGGAAAAATTCTTCCGGCGAAACCGCGGCATTTTTCACGCTCAATTTCTCACAGCTGTAGAACTTAGTGCTAATTTTTGGTTTATACTACGTTTGGGGTTGTACTTCCCTGAATCGGTGAGAATTAATCGAAAGTCCGTATCGTGTGCGGTGATGCCGGTCCAAAAAACACGGTTTCACAACAGCTGTACCAGCGGCGCCAGCTCTTGTCGGCGGCAGGATGATAAAAGCAGACGAACGCGATACGAAAAACGAAGAGCGCTCACCAACCTTGCAGAGGCGAGAGATGACGCTGTCAGTAAAGCTGTTGGGAAACCGGCTTTTTTAGTGCGGCCTCACCGCATACGATTCGGACTTGCGAATAATTCTCACCGATTCAGGCAAGTACCCACCTCAGACGTTGTATAAAATAAACACTGCTACCAGATGCTGCTTCTCTGGAAATTTCAGTGGGAAGAATCCAGCGGTTTGGCAGAAAGAATTTTTCTTCAATTTTCTTTGAGCAACGCAACATTTACAAATAACACAATTTAAAAATTGCTTCGAAGGCTCAGCACGAGTAGGGCGAGGAAGGGAGTTCCACATATCTATATGGCGCGGTAAAAAAGTGCATTTGCCCAAGGCAGTACAAGGACTGAAAGGTGAAATGTTCAGTCCGTAGTAACTTCTTAATGATGGCGGTCTAGAAAATTTTAAGTGGTTTCAATGTGACCCAAATAGTGAAGCGTTAAATTAAAGTGTACAAGCACTTTAAAAATTCAAGGCGACGACGTGAGGAAATTGAAGTGAGCCTCATATCAGACAGATGAGAAAAAGAAGACGAAAAATAAGTCGCACCAATTGAACATAAAACGAACAGCCTTTTTTTCTAACTGGTTCTAACTTGTTTGCATCCGCAAACTTATGGGGATCCAAACGACGCAGCCATGTTATGGGATAGGGCGGATCAACGTTTTTACGTAAGTGGCTTGATATCCCGTGTAACAACACGCAAAGGGCAGCGGCAGTATCCGAGGCCTTGGAGAGCTTCGTTTGAAATCAGTTCGATGTGTTCAGAGCACGACATATCCTGCGTGCATGTACGACTGAGGTATACCCCACGGGCAGCGCATACGGGCCGGTGTAGTTTCGGCTACTAGGCTTTGTTCCGGTGCAACGCCAGCGGTGGGGATGGGTTGACCGGGGCCCATCCTCTGGGTACGCTAAACCCCATTGGAGTGGCAGCGACTCCCAAGCGACTGTAAGGGCCAGTCGCGCCTGTGCGGTCCGATGCCTGAGCGGAGGCAGGCCTGGTTATATCACCAGGCTGGATCCATGTAATCCGGCACGGAAGGCATGTCAAAAGAACAAAAGATTTTCAAATACATGCAACTAGCCTCCGCACGTGGGGGTGTGCGCGGCTGGCTACTGGCGCGCCGGTTTCTGTCTACGGAGAGGCCAGGTCCGCTCGGGGGCTTACAGCAGCCAGGCTCCTCGGAATCGATGTCCTCAGGGAGGCAGCCTCACGGCTGACCGCGGGGCCATTGGGGTCATTGCGGGAGGCCGAGGTAGGGGTGCGTAGTACAACCAGTGCGAAACCCGTCGATGTTGCGGAGTACCGGCGGAGTAGGCCCGGGTCATCTCACTCTAAGCCATGTTCTTGGTTTGTGGCCCGGTCAGCCCAGCCTTGAACACTCCCTCCTCGGTAGGTGTGGACCAGGCTAAGGGAGAAAATAAGTGCATGGTTGGTTGGTTGGAAGCACAGGTGGGTCCCCCGAAGGTTTTAGGTCATGGTGCCGAGGGCCGGAGGGCCGATAGGCTGACGACCTAATCCTCTACTGGCTTGATCACACCACACATACTTCCGGTGTCTCAAAAACCGCGAAAAGCACTCAACGGCAGGTAGCTGCCAGGTCTGAAACAAACCCTCAAAGTCGCGGAGGAGCCCAAGGTAGCTAGAACCGGGTTAGGTTTCCGTGTCTCCGGCGGTGGGAGCCCGTGGTGTTTGTGGGTGGTCGGGCATCCCGTGAGCGGCGCCGCACCGTTGGGCACTCTTGACGCTCTCCCTGTCCTAGCCAGGCAGGCCAGTAATGGAGTCGAGACAAATGAAGAATCAGAGCCAAAACTTGCTGTCCCCATTCCCATCCCAATTTTCATAACCCGTCATCCAACCCCTTCCGCTACGTCCCAGGGGAGATCAGGGAAGTCTCCCCCCCGGGCCCGTTCCCTCGGCTGTGGGTCGCAATGTAGCTTTTTACCCCCCCCCCCCCCCCCCACTGATTTTTTTCCATTTTCCCTACCTACGGGTGGCAAAAGTATAACATTGCCTTCGGGCCTTTTCATTTATTTTAATATTGGATTAAACCTGCTGCACGTTAGTGGTGCAGGCAGGGGCTTATTATTTTTCAGTCTTTTTAGGTTGCCCAAACCTAACGAATGAGCTATACCCACATCCTAGAACTCTTTGTCGGCAATTGTCTTTGAATGAACATGTGAAGAAGGAATTAGATATTCGCCTGGAGAATGATATAAAAACAGTCTTGGATTAATTAATTATCATTTGCCATGTAGCGCACCATTTACAGAAGTTTGAGAAAGACTTGTTAAGAAGGTCATGATCCAGAGGTGACTTGACTGTATAGTAAGGCGCATAATCGTCAGCGTAGAGGCGTATGTTCGTCACATGAAGCGATAGATCAGTTGACGTATAACAACAAAAGGATTGGACGCAGAGCAAAACCCTGTGGGACGCCTGGTGAAACTTCAATGAGTGATGATCAAGCGGAATTGAAATAAACGTATTCTGAGCGTCGGTAAAGAAAACTACGTATCCAGTTAACAAGATTTCGGTATTTTATAAGGACTTGAGCTTTTGCAAGAGTTTGTGGTGAGGTACAGAGTCAACGCCTCCCACAAGTCAATAGATATGCAGTCAACGTATTCACCCATATAAAGATAACGAGATTTCATGTGAGAATTCAGCTAATTGAGTGATGGCTCTCAATCCACGACGAAAGCAATCCTGGAGGTTACTCGTGGCACTGTTGTGCACGAGGAAAACTGGTACTCTTGAAAATGTTGTATCCTAGCAATTTACATGACTGGGCTGCCTGGAATCTAGGTCTTATAAATCGTCAATACCTGCATACTACCGGATTTTTGCACGAGGATGATTTTTGCTATATACCATGACAAAGTAACTGTGGCGGTTGGGAGAGATTTAGGCAAAATAACGGTGAGCTATCTGCTATTCCGATCAGCATATCGTAGCAGAAATGGATATGGTATCTCATCGGCTCTCCAGCTCTTTTTGGTGTCCAAACCTAAGATCAAACTACGAACACGTTCAATAGAAGCAATCGCAAGTGAAGGAAGGAATTTCTAGATTGTGTTTAGCAAACACAAAAGTAGCTGGTGAATGCATATGCAATAGACACGGAATCACAGATGTGTGCCTCTGGAGTCAGGAAGGCACTCGAAGTCGTGTTATCGGGCAGTACGGAGTTCCAAAACTTACGGAGGTTGCTTTTCACCAAGCTTCAGAAGATTACATTGTAATAGAAGAGTTTTGTGGTCTTGATTTCAATCGGCAGTTCTCCTCAGCCTCTTTGATTATTTCAGCTTTGCCGCGATCCCCTATACGGATGTTTGGACCGGCGTAAACTTGCGATACGACAGGGAGTTGCAATATTTATCTTGAAATCCCAGGAAGACAAACATTATTCTTTAGTTTTGAGGAGACCGAAAGGCTGTATAAAAGATTTACCAATTTTTTCAAAAAAAGCAGAAGGTGCGTGCACATAACCGATGTCAGCTCCTGAAATGTTTCAAATCACTCGCTCTGAGTATCATTTATGGCTGTCTCACCTGCGTATGCTAAAACAGAAAATGAAGAGTGTACATTATTGGGCTCGTCGAAGTTGGAAAAAAACATTGCCTTTTTGTCCGAGGTATTTTTTCTGATATCATAATCAACGCCATTTTCAAAAATATAGGAGGCAAAATAAACCCCAATTTAAGATACATGACGGACGCCAGCAGTCCCGGAAACCATGAAGCATAGGGGGCGTTTTTTTTTTAATTTGTGGTGCTCATCAACGGGAGATTAATACAGTAGTTATTTTAAAGATAATTTATTAGAAAGCAGAATGAAAACAACCACATGCCGCCGGTAGTGCCCGACCCCACGACCGCCGAATCGTGGGTTCACGGGTTCGGAGGTCGTGGGTTAGGATCCCGCCAGCGGCATGGGGTTGTTTTTTCTTCTGCTTTCTAATCAGTTCTCTTTAAAATAATTACCCTGCTAATCTCCCGTGCCACCGCGGTGGCTCAGTGGTTATGGCGCTCGGCTGCTGACCCGAAAGACGCGGGTTCGATCATGGCCGCGGCGGTCGAATTTCGATGGAGGCGAAATTCCAGAGGCTCGTGCACTCTGCGATGTCAGTGCACGTTAAAGAACCCCAGGTGGTCGAAATTTCCGGAGCCCTTCACTACGGCGTCCCTCATAGCCTGAGTCGCTTTGGGACGTTAAACCCCGACAAACCAAACTTATTAATCTCCCATTGATGAACGCCACAAATTTTAAAAAATTCCCCCTCTATGCTCCTTGATTTCGGTTCCTATTGGCTTCCGTCATGTATGACATAACGAGCCCCTCTTTTTCCTTCCCTCGTCTGCCCGAATTTTGGATGGCACTTTGTCTCGCGTTGCCAAACTATTTGTTGTAAGTCAGAGGACAGCCAGAATCTAATCATTCTCTCCCGACTGAGAGACCGTGCCCAGTAAGAAATAGGGACGGCCAGTTGATGGGAGGTGCATTGAAGTCACCCATAAGAATTATGTTCGAGCTGCAAAGGTATTTTTCGAGCAAACATTTAGTTAAAGTGTGCAGCTGCTTGATGCTGGAACACGGGGCTCGGTAAAAAAAGCCATCTACTACAGACGTGCAATGAAAATAAACGTTGCACCCGTACCGATTCGGGCTTAGCAGGAGACCGGAACATGGAGAGCTGCGAAAAGCCGTGTTGTCCTATCTGCTCTAACTAAACTGAAACCGGCGCAGTGAAGTAAGGGGATCTTCATGACTTCCGCATTTAGGAAACCGAGAGTCACCGAAACCAAGGCGAGCACAGGGAAATGTTGCTGTCTTTTTTACTTGTGACGTGTTGATCGATGGAAAATTAATAGTGTAATTATTTTATGACAAACATAATTGGTTATGAATTAGAATAAAAAACAACCGTGTGCCGCAGGTGGGATCGGAACTTACAACCATCAAATTTCGCGTGCGGTGTTCTACGGCGGCGGCTGTCCCATCATCTGCGTTCGGTGGTGTTTATATTGCGTGTAACCTAACCTTGAGCGTGTTCACCAGCGCCACCCTCGTTCATTTTTTCTTCTACTTTCTGATCAATTATCTTCCAACCATAAAGTAATTACACTGTTAATTTCCAATCAATCAATACCACAAGTAAAAAAAAAGCCTTCCGTACAATCTTTCTGGTTTCGGGGACTGTTAGCTTCCTTCATTTAAGCTGAAACCAGGAGGAGTAATTTCAATCAACACGCTGTCGTGTAACCGTGTTTCGGTAACCCTAAGAATGTGTGCGGAATGAAAATATACTAGCGTAAGGAAGTCAGAAAATTTGGTAACGGGACTCGTCGCATTGAGGTCAAAAACGCACAGCTTTTTATTATAAACAAAGGGTAGCCATCGTCAACCAGTAGCAGAGAAAGCAGCGGAAACCTTGGCTATGCGACCAAAGGCCGTGACTAGGCCATTGGATACATGATTTTAGTCGTTCCTGACATCAATAAATGCATGGCAGAATCGGTGACGAACACTCACCCCATACTTTTTAAAGGAAGTAGACGTTTCCAAGATTTCTTTTAGGAATGATATCTGCGTTAATTTTCAATCAATTACTAACGAACTCTTTACACTCCATTCATTCAGTTCTGTTATTGCGAGACTATACCAGGGCGGGATAGTTTTTGAAAAGATAACAGTAAAAAACCTTTCAATATTTCGAAGTTTAAGTTCATTTTTATTCAGGATCAGTTATGGGCTCTGGCAACGCGGAAGAAAAGCCGACGGAATTTTTGCCAACACGAGAACAGCGCCCCTGTTTCAGAGGTCAATGGTGAAGGCAGTGGCTTCGCTGTCATTTCATTAAGACGCGAATGAAATACCGAATTCTGAAGGAGCCTTCTTGTGTTGTCTGGAAACAGACTGCGGCACGTTTTTAATACCCCAACAGCTTTCCGCAGTTTTGAACAGACTAAATTAACATGGAGGTTCCTGGACAAATCTTCAGAAAATATTACGCCGAGAGTTTTAATCAGTTTTTGTGTTGCAATTTTGAAGTGACCTAACGTAATGTAGTCTTCAACCCTCATAACCGTGCCACGAGTTCCATAAAGAACACATTTCGTTTTCAGAGTCTTCTGCATAGGTAAGAAAAGTACCCAAGCTCGTAACTAGTAGAGCGTCATTTATTTATTATAGAAAAAAATGGGTCCAAGAATACTGCCTAGCGGGTTGCGGCACGCTGGTTTTAATCCGTTCGGAGAAATGTCTGAGCTTTTTTAATTTCTACAGATTGACAGCGTGACAGAAGATATGATCATATGGGCTGATATGAAGTTCCTAGAAAACCGTATCTTCCTAATTCATTGAGCAGAAGTTCGTGGTTTACGCGATCAAATGCTATACTAAAATCTTAATAAATTATCTTTTCAAATTTCTAATATCATTTTCTTTTGTGCAAGTAATACATATTCAATGGAGAGTTTTTTTTTCCGAAACCAGGCTGGCATTGCGTTAGTTAGTTACATTTATGTGAAAAGTTGTTAGCTCTTATTTCGCAGTATAAAATCATCTAAAATTCCAAGAATTCTGACTAAGAGCCTTCTGGTATTATATCCCTTTTTAGAAGCAGCGCATGGGTTCTGTATCTGTAGCGGTGCAATCCGCACTGCGCGTCTTACAAGGTGGAAAACTTTTCGGTACACCACTGAGAGCCCCATGCGTGCCCAACGTTAAAAAAGATACTTCACAATATCAGCATAGGTATCCAGGAGCTTTCAAAACTTTCTTCTGTTGCTGAATTTCGTCACTTCCGCTTTCAATAGTGAAAACTTGTTTACTTTAAGCGTCGTCGTATGCGACCGCCCTGCTCGCTACTCAGCTTGCTACAATCTCATCTCCGGTTCCGTGCCAGGACGGCTGGACAGACGACGCCGGCTACGTCGCTGTGGACGAGCAGAAGGACTGCGTGCTGGGCAGCCTCAAGCGCAAGGGGATCTTACGCGCACAGCAAACAACACAAAGCGAATCAAACAAGCAAATGCACACCTGAGAGCTATAGTAGAAGACGAACGTGGCCTGGTGAGAACGATTAAGGATGCCTGAAAAAGTCAAGCCCGTCTTCTGAAAGCGTGACCGAGACCTGGATAACACAGTATTCAGCGTGCTTTAGTATCTAAAAAGCTGCGTTTACTAAGCGGACGCGTTGACCCAAGTGCCTTATGAGCAGGCTACAGCGTTTCCGAACAAATTCAGAAAGCGTTTTTCAGAGTTTTCTTTTTTTTAAGTGAATAGCTTCCTTTGACCGTCTTGGCACTTTTCATCATCTGACCAATTTGATGTCACCAAGAGGCAAAGGAGAGCGCCGAGGCGGTCTCGGTTAGATACTAAGCGCCAGCAGCCGTTGGCGCTGATGTCTCGGAACCAGCAACAACGTGAAGCCATGTAGAGCGCAGCACAAAAGGCGAGAAGCTGGCAGCACTTTACGAAGTCGCTGATGAGAGCGCTGCAATCGCGGTGCATTACAGCGCACAGAGCATGCTGTCTCGTGGGCTTTCCTAAACTTCACAGGCTTTCATTTTCGCCGAATAAAAAGGGCTACTCTAAGGCTACCCGTCGGAAGCACTGGATCGGATCATTGTCATGGCTGTCTACAACTTCCCAGTGCACATCTGAGCATTTAAAGCCGCCTTAAATGTTAATTTAATTGTGTCGACTAATTAGTGAATTAACTGGAACGAAAAACCACTAGCCAATGCTTTACATAACTACAACAACATTCACTTGACTTCCGTTCGGAAAAAAACATTTTTTAAATCTTCACCCATATTAGCTCGGACACCTTCTATACAATTAAGCGTATACTTTCCAATGTTTGCGTCCGCAGCTGTAGCACGCTCGTTTACTTTCAGGGCACCGAGTACCGATAGCTCCCTTTCGAAATTCTCACTAATATTTTGCAACTTTGGACGGCTTAATACAGCTTACTGTCCCAACTATCCGGAGATCAGGGCAGAAGCCGAACACAATCTATATACTCATGTAACGCTGCCATTACCGCTCCTTATTTCTCTTACCCTTCCCCTCCTTCCTGAAGTGCTTGGCTTCACTCGGGTCCGACAAATTAGCAAAGGGCCTTAGCCAGACACGCGCTCTATTTCACTGGGACTTAGTAGTGGCCTCAAATAAAGTTTTTTCCTCCTCCTCCAATATTCGAGGGAAATCCGCTTTTCCGTTCAGGTCCTAGTTTGCAGCCAGTAGCATAATGACTCGCCACTATACAGAGCAGTTCGCTTGCAATATTTCGTTCCGCAGGGAAGCTCCACCTCTTAGCCACATCGTGGTAGTACTGGCGGAACGTGCCAGTTTTCACGAGCTTTCCACCGCCTGGTCCGCCTTCGTGTCGGATCTGTATAGCCAGCGCATGCCGGGAAAAGCTCCATTAACGGATTAGTCCCGGGAGAGACACATATGGTAGGTAGGTCCTCTTGGCTGAAGGGCATCAGCAGTCAGTTGGCATAAAAGCGACTGACCTTGAGCCGTGGACCACATATCGCAGTTATGGCCCTCTTATTTCGTCGTTTAATCGCAGAACTTGTATGAAATTTCGCTGTCTACGGCATGTGGCGCATTTTGAGACGGAATGCATCCAAAGATGGAAACACAAGCGTAGCATTTCCTGATCAGACCACCGACAAAGTTGGAGCTTCTCGGCTAAGCCCGAATTCGGAAAAAATTATCGGCGGGTGTTTTTCGTCGAAGTTTTTCGGATTTTTCCACTAGCGTAGAGGTCTACTCTTGAGACTGAAATCATTGATGAAAGTCAGCCTGTCAGCTGGCGGTGCCGGAACATAAAAGCGGTGTAGTGCCTTGCTGAATGCCAGTCAAGCGAGCGTTTTAAGGAATTCGAGTATATTTTCTCCCGAGCACTGACACCGTCGTCCCTCTTCACATGCAACGCACGCTTTTGTACACGACAGTTCATGAACTACCATCGCACGGCACTGAGTCAAGCAGGTGGTGTCTTTAAATGACATTTGCTGCCCGGAAAGGCTGAAAGCCTTTCCCTTTGTTCTTCTTTTAATATGCCAGACTGCACATTGTGTCACGGCACAGAGCCCGGGGAACAGAGGGGTGGATCGCCGTGGTGGCGCGCGAAAGAGCATTTAACAGGACGTGCAGAGAAAACATCCGTGCACAAGTGCCGCTTCAATCGCGTGTACTCACTGGCGTCCACTATAGAGCGCCACGGTTTGACACCCACGATTCTGCGCAGCCGCTGGCGTATCCGGAGAAAGCGGGCCTGCCAGCTGGCGGTGCCGACTACTCGCCCTACGTGATGCTCGAGGTGCACTACAACAACCCGGCGTTGCGATCTGGCTGCGGGGACAGCTCCGGCATCACCGTCTATTACACGGCGGAGCTTCGCCCCTTCGACGTGAGCATCCTCGAGATAGGTCTCGAGTACACCGACAAGATGGTCATTCCCCCTCGACAGCACAGATTCCACCTGACATCTCCGAGTGCACCCGCGTGGTACGCATGATGTCGTTTGTTCAGCCTTCATATTCGGCTTTCATGCGGACAGAGTGTTTCTTTCATCTGATTCGAAGCTGCGCCATTTATTTATTTGAACCTCAAGGGACCCTGACGGGACATTACATGAGGAGTGGGCGCAAGAACAGCGGTTAACAATGAATGTTACATGGGAATCATGACGATGACATGGCTTCCTCGATAGCAGTCTTGAAATGGGCTGGATCAGGAATTAGTGCTAAGTCGGAGGGAAGGTCATTCCAGTCGCGAGCTGTGTGGACAAAAAATGATTTCTGAAATGTAGTAGTGCGGGCACGATGCGGGATGACGCTGTTTGGATGGCCTGAGCGCGGTGCTCGACGTACTGGTAGAATGAGCTTGCTGTCAAGGGGTGAACAATGGAAAAACCTGTGATAAAGGCAGAGACGTGAAATTCGGCGACGGGAGACGAGAGAAGGAAGTTTTAGTTGGAACTTCAAGGCGGATATGCTAGAGTATCGCGAGTAGTTTGAAATAATAAAGCGAGTGGCCCGATTCTGAACAGATTCAAGGGCTGAGGTAAGGTTAGACTGATGGGGGTCAAATATTGCACAAGCGTATTCAAGTTTAGGTCGAGCAAATTTTTTTTAAGCTAGTAATTTTAAGGAAGAAGGTGTCGTGCGCAGGTTACGACGGAGATACCCGATTGCTCGATTAGATGAGTTTATTATGTGGTTAATGTGGCAAGACCATGATAAGTCACTAGCGATGTTAATACCAAGATACTTAAAAGAGTGAGTGGAAATAATGGCAGTATAGTTAATTTTATAAGTAGGCGGAGTAATAATTTTGGCGGCGGTGAAAAGAAATTTGCACAGTCTTTGTAGTATTTAGGGACATTAGTCACGTAGTGCACCACTGCTGTATGTTATCCAGGTCATTTTGGAGGATGTAAGCATCCTCGGCGTTAGTTATGGGGCGGTAGAGTACGCAATAATCCGCGAAAAGGCGGATGCTAGATGTTACTGTGGAAGGCAAATCGTTAATGTATATTAGAAAGAGCAAGGATCCAAGAACTGTGCCTTGGGGTACTCCTGAAAGTACTTGTGAGTAAGATGATGAGAAGCCATTAGCGGAAACAAATTGCATGCGGTCAGTTAAAAAGCTCCGAATCCAGTTCGACACTAGGATGAATGTTTAACAGAGACATTTTAAGTAAAAGGCGGGAATGGGGTACTTTATTGAAAGCTTTCTTGAAATCTAAAAATAGCGCATCAGTTGGGATATTGTGGTCAAGATAGGAATGAATGTCATGCAGGAAGAAAGCTAATTGGGTTTCACATGAGTGGTCTTTCCGAAATCCGTGTTGGTTTGGATGAAAAAAGTTCACCGATGTTAGAAATGTGGCAACATTGGAGTAAATGACGTGTTCCATTATCTTAGAGCATACACTGGTAAGCGAAATGGGTCGGCAATTACCTGGGGATGATCTGTCACCTTTCTTAAAAACTGGAATCACCTTCCCGATTCGCCAGTCATGTGGAACGGAGCCTGTATCAAGCGACTGTTGAAAAATGAGGGAAAGAATAAGACTGCAAACATGTTTAGTATTCTTTAAGACTTTGGAATTAATTCCATCGATACCGCAGGAAGATGAAAATTTTAGCGAGTCGATAATATTAACGATCCCATGTGCGTTGAAGGTGATGCCATCCATTGGTGGATGCGGCAAAGGCGCGGGATCAGGGACATCACGAGTTATTTCATTAGTAAAAACTGAATAGAATGCATGGTTCAAGACATGGAGTACGTCGGATACGCCGACTAGTGAGCCAGTGCTGTCAATAAGAGAAATAGCATTATCAACGTCAGGGATGATTGTTTTCCAGAAGCGCTTAGGGTTGGTTTGTAAAATTTCAGGGAGGTTAGTGGAAAAAAAACCGGAGTTTAGTTTGGGTAGCGAGATCGGAATATTGCTTGTCAGTGGCGTGGTATTTGTTCCAGGCACATTTGGTGTTAGATAACTTGACAGAACGGAAAAGGCGCTTTTTCTTATTATTTAAGCGCTTTAGTGTAACATTAAACCATGGAGAACGTTTTCGCTCTGTTATGCTGATGGTGTGGATGTAAAGTCGAATCAAACGCAGCATTTCTGACTTGAAGAGAGACCAGTTCGACTCAGCAGAACGTAAGTGGTAGGTAGAAGAAAAATGGTTATGGAAAACAAGCAGGTCACGATCCATGCTAATGTAGTCTCCTTTCTCGTATAGCGTTAGTACTTTTTTGGATTTAGGACTTTTGGTAACGCTGGTAGAAAAGGTAGTGTGAAGTACAACGTGGTCACTAAGGCCCGTAATGCGCGAAGGAGAACTGAATTCGTCACGGTGAGTAGTTAAAATAAGGTCAAGAATGTTTGATGTATGGTCAGTCGTGCGGGTGGGCTCAGAAATAATTTGATACAGGCCGATCGTTAGGCATGAGTTTAAGAATTCACTAGATGCCTGACTTCTTGTCAGGGTGCGGGACATATCATTCCAATCTATGGACAGAAAGTTGAAATCGCCGAAAAGCAAAATGGGGGTGCGTGGGTAAGATGAGATTAGCGAATCGAGCGTGTCCTGAAAGAGCGTTATGAAGGAACCGTCCGTATCAGGCGGTCCATAGCATATACCGATGAGTACGCGAGGGGATGAAGCATGACAGCACACCCAAATCATTTCCGACGAGGTTAGTACGTTAACAATGGAACAATTTAGAAGGCGCTTGGCAGCGATAAGAACGCCGCCGCCACGGAAGCCGTCAGGTCCGTCTTTTCGGAATATATCAAATATATATTCGTCGTCAGCTCAGTACTTACATGTGTTGCTTGCGTGCCCCAGTGACACTGGTACTGCTGCCTGCCACTTAGCGGATTCAACATCAGTAGAGCTGGGACAACGGCGGATGCAGCGAGATGGACGCGTAGTTTTACACCGTGCAAACCCAAAGCGCAAACTCGAAAAGGTGCGAGCTGAACGGTTATGGCGGAGAGCCAGATTCGCCCCAGCCACTTCTGAAGCTGCCTCAAGTTCTGCGCAGATCGTGCCTGGTGCACGTGGCACCGATCTCGACGGTGAAAAAAACCAGCCAATGAATGAACGACGACTGACAATTTCTGGGATGTGCGCTCGCTAGCCAAATTTAAGGTCAGCGATGCTCTCTATGCGTATTTCACAAATGCTAAATCCTTTCTGATTTCGCACGGACGTATAACGATGGCACAACCTAGCATAACGTCTTTCTGCGTTTCTGTCAACACCGTCTTTCGCTTGAGATTTGAGAAACCGGTGACACTTGCAGCGCCTCTGCCAGGAATCAAACGGGCGTGCAAACTGCCATGACAACTCACAACTGAGTACTAGATGAAATTGAACCTATGAACACGTGCTAGTACTAGTACCAATACCAGTACTACACCATGGCGAGTGTATATTATAACTCAGTGATTTTTTGAGGGAACTGAGAGGCTCTGACACCGCGAAAACATTTTCGTTGAACGTGTCAGTGAGTGGGCGCATTCGTTTTCACATACTTTGTACGCTTGAGCTCGAAGTAATTTTAAAATGCACGCCCGAAGCACAACGTTTCAGAAGACCCTGTAAACATTGGTCATGGAAGTGCGATACGCGCGAGCCATATGCCAATATTAGACCCATCGTTGTCGGCCCTTCGATGTCGGTGTGTCTGTCATGGACATGATGGGACTTTTTGTATTCTTCTGAAACACATTACCTGCAACATCAAATCCGCATGCAGAGCACCACCCTACTGTAAGTGGACTTTTACACAACTAAACAAACGAGGGAATAAAGTGGTAGGGTTTTAACATGGCAAAGTGGAGTAGATATGCGAAAGCATGTGTTCAGCCTGGTTGTCTCATGGTATTGCTGCTATCGTCTTTGCTGCACCACAGCGCGAGAGTGTGTTGCAGTTTAACACGAGGCGTGATCGGCTGCGGCCGTAGCGGAGTGCCCTCGTGAAGTGGCCAGCGAAGCTGAACTGCTCGCGCCGCCGCGGGTTGGAAACCCCCAGTCGCAGCAATATTTTATTTCTGCATGGGCTGTCGTTATGCTAGGTTTTTCCAGGGTCACCTTCAAGGTCAAGCTTCGCACAAACTCGGTGAGCCGGTTAGACCTCGTGAAGCAGTGCTTATGCATCATCATCATCATCACCATAATCATCGTCATCAGCCTGACTGCACCCACTGCAGGGCAAAGGCCTCTCCCATGTCTCTCGAATTAACCCTGTCCTTTGCCAGCTGCGCCCACAGTATCCCCGCAAACTTCTTAATCCCATCCGCCCACCTAAATTTCTGCCGCGCCCTGCTAAATTGTTTTTTTTTTTGCGAAAGGAAATGGCACAGTATCTGTCTCACATATCGGCGGACACCTGGACCGCGCCGTAAGGGAAGGGATAAAGGGGGGACTGAGAGAAGAAAGGAATAAAGAAGTGCCGTAGTGGAGGGCTCCGGAATAATTTCGACCACCTGGGGATCTTTAACGTGCACTGACATCGCACAGCACTAAGCGCCTTAGCGTTTCGCCTCCACCGGAACGCGGCCGCCGCGGTCAGGTTCGAACCCGGGAACTCCGGCTCAGTAGTCGAGCGCCCTAACCACCGAGCCACCGCGGCGGGCGCCGCCCCCTGCTACGCTTGCCTGCTCTTGGAATCCACTCCGTTACCCTTAAGGACCAGCGTTTGTCTTGCCTTCGCATTACATGCCCTGTCCAAGCCCATTTCTTCCTCTTGATTTCAACTAGGATGTCAATAACCGGCGTTTGCTCCCTCACCCACTCTGTCCGCTTCCGGTCTCTTAACGTTACACCTATCATTTTTATTTCCACAGCTCGCTGCGTGGTCCTTAACTTGAGCTAAACCCTTTTCGTCAGCCTCCACGTTTCTGCCTCGTAGGTGAGTACCGGTAAGATACAGCTGTTGTATACTTTTATCTTGAGGGATATTGGCAAACTGCCATTGATGATCTGAGAGAACCTGGCATATGTGCTCCACCCCCATTCTTATTCTTGCAGTTATTTCCTCTCATGATCCGGCTCAGCGGTCACTATACCTTCCCTAAGAAGACCTTTACACCTTCCAGCACCTCGCTACCAATTGTGAACTGCTATTCCCTTGCTACACTCTTAAATATTACTTTGCTTTTCTGAATGTTAATTTTTAGACCTGTTTTTGCAGTCATGGACAAATATCCCAAAATGACCGAGCGACGTCCTAAAACTGTCGGTGGCGCAATCAGAAAGTGAACCGATAACGAAATGCCGTGCACACTCGTGAAAGAGCCGCATTTTTTTCGAGAGAGAGAGATTTTGACAGGGCGCGGCTCTTAGACGACTACGGAATATTTTCTCATTACATTTTTTTGGTTTCAATTGAACCCAGATTACGCGTAACCTGTTTGTACAGGGACTCGTATTTTAAAAAGAGCTATCACGGGTCTGGCCGACCATTTATGTAGATAACGAATTGGAAACGTAAATTGTGTGACGACCGCTGGGAATCGCCGGCAACAAAAGAGATTAGTAGGACACTTTATTCGCAGCCATCACGTTATTTTAAGTTATTTCTAATAAGAATTAAGCCACAGACATGTGCGTATAGTTATAATAATAATTGGTTTTTGTGGAAAGGAAAATGGCGCAGTATCTGTCTCATATATCGTTGGACACCTGAACCGCGCCGTAAGGTAAGGGATAAAGGAGGGAGTGAAAGAAGAAAGGAAGAGAGAGGTGCCGTAGTGGAGGGCCCCGGAATAATTTCGACCACCTGGGGATCTTTAACGTGCACTGACATCGCACAGCACACGGGCGCCTTAGCGTTTTTCCTCCATAAAAACGCCGCCGCCGCGGTCGGGTTCGAACCCGGGAACTCCGGATCAGTAGTCGAGCGCCCTAACCACTGAGCCACCGCGGCGGGTGCGTATAGTGGAGCGATTTGACTCTCGGCCGTAATGGTGGTTTGACGGCGCTTCGCACGTCCGACCCACGGCAGTCGCAGCCTGCGGTGCGAAACGGCTTTCGCCTGGTCTGCATTTCCGCTCACTTCGCCGCTGATGGTGTTGTGGAAATCAGTAGCGTGTGACAGCGGTCAGCGGTTGCCGTCGGGTAGCTCCCCGTGAAATGAACCGAACGAGGGAAAATTATACACGCGTGAAACGGGATTACTCTTGCCGACTTTTTTTTTCTTTCTTAGACCCCAAACTTTGGTTGCGATTGTTTTCTTCTTTGTAATAATGCTTAAAACGTCAGCGTATACATGGATCATCACTGCACGACGGTGCAGACAAGCACGCTGGAATCAGCGTATGGGTGTTGGGCCACCTGGCGACGCGCTACCGTTGTGCCTTGGGTCATTCGTATACAACCCCTCCCTCAGTGCATTCTACCACTGGAAGATTTTTTTAACACGTTTTGCTTCTTTCGCTCAGTTTGCACAAATTTGCCTCCACGGGCATCATTTGTGCACGGTCATTCCACTCTAAAAGAGGCTCAGGCAGCGCTGTCGTGGCGCCATCTGTTGTTTACCTTCGACGCTGCGCTGTTTCAGGATAGCTTGTCCAGTTCAGTACATGCAAAGGTGTACGTTCGCCGCTTCACTGCTCAAAGAGTCTTAATGGCTCTCCACCGCTGTTTCCTATCCGGTCACGTTTTTAAAAGACAGTGGAAAAACGGACAGCCGAAAGCATCTAAATATTGAGCCTTTTCAGTAGAGCCCTCGAACCGCCATGTAATTAGCACACCTGTGATCTCAAAAGGAAAAAAAAAACGGGTCATGTTTCGAATATACCAAGCGTTTTTTTTTTTTGCTTTTTACTGCGTGCAGATTTTTTTTTTAAGTCGTGGAAGGCCCGACAATTTGGTCTGTGCAGTTGATTGTACCCTCTTTTGACTACCTACTACCACGGACATAATATCCGTCATGCTGTACAATCTATATTAAAGCTGGGTTTAAAAGACTGTTTTAACTACTATGAACTAAATATCTGTTTAATTTTTGTTTTTAGGGCTCAATATCATATGGCGGAATCGGAGGCCTTCAACATTGCAGGCGAATTTAGTTTTCAAAATTTCTGAATCGACACGGTGGTTCGAGGTATCACACACGGAATTATGCTCAGAACACGGCTCCACACCAAAACAGACGTGCGGCATGTGCCGGAATAGATACAGCCCTACTTCAGGCCGGGGTATCCTCTCGATCGCGAAAAATGCACGGCTACATTATAAATTATGAAACGCACACTTGACTCGTATAGCGTTCTTCGTTACGTGCTCGCGATTCGGCCGCTTGCCACTTGAGTAGTCTGGCAGACGCATACTACACTGAGTTTCCGCTGGGTTCCTGGTGATATTAAAGCGGAGAAAAGGCATGTGAACGCTGTCAGTGACGGCTGCAACTCTGAACTCTGCATAAGTTTCGTAATTTACTGCCGAAGCACGGCAACGTTTATTTCGTGACGCGGATCTGCACTCGTAGTGTCGCTTCCTCTCGATCTGTCCCCAGCGGCGCAGAGAGGAAAGGCTACTTTCTGATCGGCCCGACGCCCAGGGAATACTGCTTCGTTTTTTGCCCCTAAACACGTCCTCCCGGCCGCCGCGGTGGCTGAGTGGTTATGGCGCTCGGCTGCTGGCCCGAAAGATGCGGGTTCGATCCCGGCCGCGGCGGTCGAATTTCGATGGAGGCGATATTCTAGAGGCCCGTGTGCTGTGCGATGTTAGTGCACGTTAAAGAACCCCGGGTGGTCGAAATTTCCGGAGCCCTTCACTACGGCGTCTCTCATAGCCTGAGTCGCTTTGGGACGTTAAACCCCCATAAACCAAACACGTCGTCCCGGCGCGAAGTGCGGCCACTTCCGGCACATATCGTGCGTTGGTTTCGGTATCGGCTTATGTCGCGCGCATAATTCATCGTTTGGTATCTCCAATACTGCAACCAAAATGTTGATAAATTTTAAAAAACTGGGGTTCGCCTTCAGTGTTGAACGCCTGCGATTCCTCTATGCAATATTGATATCTAAACCCAATAAAATATAGAATTAGTTATTAATAGTGCGGGATGCCATTGGATGCTGAAGGACAGCGATGCGTTATTATCCGTTGTCCGGGTCACCAGATGTGGGATGTCGTTTCTACCGAATGACGAATCCCAACATAGGAACGTAGCAAGGGTTTATTCGATTGCCGATGGCAGCTGACGAGCATACCGACGCTACGCTCGTCTCAATAGCGGACGGTAGACTAGCCACCCTTTCCAGCCGGGCAGCCTGTTTTTGCAGCCGCCGTCGGTGACGCGTGCCTCGGGTGACGCAGCGGTGGCGCTGTGCTTTATCGGTGACGCAGTCCAGCGCGTGGCCGTGTTGCGCTGGGCCGGATGATAACAAGGTGGAGGCTGCGCGGAAATGTGTGCAGTGCGTGTCGCCACAATATTTCACTCTTTACTGATTACCATGCATTACCTGCAGCCACGCCGAGAATACAGAAGAAAGGGCTTGCTTCTTCCGTTGAGCAACCTGAGTCGGGTCTTGCCCATTTGAATGTTTTATGGATAAAAATCCGTGCGATGTTACGACGTATACTGAATGAAGCCAAAAACATTTACACGCGCTGTCTTTCACCCGACACTACAGTGGTGACTGTTCACCTACAAAAAAATATTTTTTTCTTTTCAAGACGGCTGTAGTAGATAACCGAAGCGCGAGAAGTGCGTGTATAGTAGCGGATTTGGGCTCGGATCCGAAAAGATATCCTCACGTCAAGCCGGTTTTTGAATGGTCAGCGTCTTGACTATCGTCTGGCAGTGCCTATACATGATCGGCCGGCGAACACGGCGCTCCCGATCCTTAACAGCAGTTAGGTACCAGGACCAGCAATAGCTTCGTAGCTTTGACCGCTTGAAAGCTTGCGCATTAAGCACCTGCCGTGGCAAGCAGCCGTCTCGAACTGACGCACGTTCGCATCGCTCCGACTTTTCGAAGCTTTTTGGCCCAGACGTTTTTGGGCTAGGCTCCCAAAAATGGATGGGCCCGTGCCATCGTGTTCCTTGTCACCTGTGGACAACAGTTTCAACGCTTCCATGTCGAAGACTACCACAGGAAACCATCCGGATACATCCGATACGCCCACCGCCGATGCCGCCAACATGGCTCCCTGGGAGCCGCAGCAAGCCGCCGAGGCAACATCGCTTCGTAGCGGCACAGATAACGCGGCGCAATCTGTCGCTGTGCTTGACGCCGACGCAAGCATGACGGACGACGAATCCAGCCAAGTGGTTGCGGCGATACCTGTCTCCAATCCCTTCTCTGTTCTTTCCACGGAAAACATGCCTGGAAATAACCATTCTCAGGTAGGATCTTGCACTTTTCCATTTTCGAAATTTGCCAAGCAGCCTAGGATGGGGTTAGGCACTTCTCAGATAACTCAAGAAAACGCTCGCTTGGTGAACAAACGACACGGCGTAAAATTTGGCCGCTCGCAGACAGCAATAAATGGTTGCTACGCGGATACGCATTTTCAATCGCGGGGCCCTTCCTCGGCCCCCATGGTCACCACATTCGGCAGAACCGATCACTCGGCTGATAATGACCACTCTGAAGAGGATGACTGGCAGCCTGTTAGGCGAAAGAACAAAGCTACAGCTGCCAATTCAACCTGTGTTAAACATACTGTGATAATGAAGCTAACTTCACCTGGACAACTAGGCTCACTCCCTGCACACTGGCTGCACAGAGCCATTGCCGATGAGCTTCAAAAAATCCATTTTCACTCAGACTTTCAAGTACGACCTCTTGAAAGAAGCAATCAGTTTGCGGTCGACGTATCGCATACGCATGCCAGGGACCATCTTCTCGGACTGCAGTCTGACTTAATTTCTGGAAAGCCTACATCTATACAAGTCTATGAAACCATTCGCTCCGGCCAGATCCGCGGGGTCATATATCGGGCCAACGGGCTAACAAGCGAACAGCTCATGGCCAACCTCACGTGCTACTCGTGCAAGGTAATCAGTGCCAGACCAATGGGCAAGAACGGAGCATCTCTCATAACATTTGAGGGCTCCAGCCTTCCCCGCAAAATCCATCTATACAGCATACTCCTGCCGGTCATACCTTATCACCCGAAATCTGTCATATGTGAGACCTGTCATAAAATCGGACATAGGACAAATTCGTGTCCACTAGTCGACCAACGTCGATGCTCGTTCTGCGGTCGCCCCGCACATGGCAACCTCGAGGTATGCCCGACAGAACCACTATGCCGTAATTGCGGAGGTCAACACGTAGCTACAGACCCGAAGTGCCCTGTTCGGCGACAGGCTACCAAAACCCTGAGGAACGGCATTGTCCGCCGAATCCGAGTATCGCGACGAAAGGAGCGCAAGCAACAAGCCGAGCTTCTACATGGCAACGAAACGTTTTCGACGGCTGCGCACAAGAGCCCTACCAGCGCACAGCGATCACCCTCGGAGCAAATTGTGCTTGGTAAGGAGGACTTCCCTCCAATACAAAGTCAGCCGTTACCAAAGGAACGAGGCAGTGAACATAAAACTAGAGGGGAAAATGCGCACGGCCGCTCTACACAAACTGAGAGCACTAGTCTCAGGAATGCCACACCTCCATCCCTAACGAGATCTCTTGAGCATTCCGCGACGGCGCCAAAGCAAGCACGCATACACCGTGCTTATGCTGAAACTCTCCGTGCTACACAGCGCGGTGCAGAAACGCATCTGGCGCAAGATCGCTCACGCACGGTGCACTTAGATGAAGGCCAACTCAAGCACATTATCGAAATGGTCACTGCTGAGGTGATCAAGCGCATGCTTCCACTCTTAGGACTGTCGCAGGCTTCTCCGAATCAAGAGCCCGGAATTGGGCACACATCATCTTCTCTTCCGCGCACCTTCCAGTTTCAAAATGGCGGGCACTAGCGCGAAACCTCATGACATTTTTGCTTCGGACTCTCCTATATGGTTCTTACAATGGAAATGCCGGGGAATCCGTCGCAAACAAGCAGAACTTCAAAGGAGACTGTTCATCACGCCGACGCTTCCTCTAGCTATCCTGCTTCAGGAGACTGGTACTAATAGGCCCAATCTAATAGGATACAAACCTTACTGCACCCCTTCCATAGAGCACCGACGTCCGGGGCCAGGATCGCGATCCGCGAATCCAGTAGCCTATGGGCAGGCATGCGTACTTGTTCTCTCTCGCGCTGCCCACACCGAGCTTGATACGTCCGCGTGGTGCACGCAGACGCAAGAGGTAGCGGGAGTGCGCCTTACATTAGAAGGGGACCAACAAGCATTGGTTTTTTTGGTTTATGCCAGATCCTTCGGTACTACGACATATCGAGTAGATATATCTTTTATAGAACACTTCTTAAGGATATATCCTCAGGATCGCGTTATAGTTGGGGGTGATTTTAATGCCATGCACACCAGCTGTGGATATCATCGCTCAGATGCTAGGGGAAGGCATCTATGGCAGCACATTGTCAAAGACAAACTGACCATCGTTAACGACCTTACGCTGCCCAGTCGCTGTGGCCAGCACAAAGGTCAACAAGACACTTCTCCAGACCTGACACTTGTTTCCCATCCTAATGAGATCATATGGTCACGGGCTGATGATGTCATGGGCAGTGATCACTATCCCGTGGTGGTGTCATGGGCCCCTCGAGGGCGAAAGTCACTAAAGCGGCAACAACGCCATCGAATAGAGGAGCACGTCTCATGGGACGATTTTCGCAGAATGCTCGGTGAGGTGAACGTTCCCACAGAATTAGACGAACTCGTTACTCAGATCAACGGTGCTAAGAAAGCCACAACGAAGCTTTCAGTTAAATACGATGCCCCGAAGCCGGACTCCCACCTTTTAAGTCTGTGGAATCGTGGGCTTCGTGCTCTCAAGGCGTACCGCCGCTCTGGTCGGACATCCTACCGTAGGCGCGCCCTCACCCGCATTACTCAAGAGGTCGAGCAGTATACTATGCAGCTCGCTCTCCAAGATTGGCAGCTGCTGTGCCACTCGCTCAATGGAACAGTTAACTTGTCGAAGGCCTGGCACATATTTCGAGCTGTCCTTGGACGCAAAAGGCCGATTCCCCCTTCCCAAGGCATGGCCCTGAAATTGAACGTCTCCCCGGCTGATCTAGCTATACAAGCAGGGAAGGTCTTTTTTCCCCAACCTGAAAAGGTGGATGCCTTGCCTGCGGACCCCGTCTCAGATACATCGAATGATTACGACGTTCCCTTCACATTAGACGAACTGGAGACAGCCTTGTATGACTCAAACCATAAAAGTGCTCCGGTACCGGATGGTGTACGCTATTCAACACTTCTTAACCTTCCCAAATCACATACACTTGCCCTGTTGAAAGTATTCAACGAATGCTGGACCAACGGTACTCTTCCCCCTGCCTGGAAGGAGTCAGTTGTCATACCAATTCCAAAACCCGGTAAGCCAAGTCGGACATTACAAGACCTCAGGCCGATATCACTGACGTCCAACCTTTGTAAAGTCATGGAACGTATGGCTCTAAGAAGACTGGAATGGTACTTAGACAAGTTCAGCGTCCTGTCTCCTATGCAAGTAGGTTTTCGACGAGGACTCTGCGCGCAAGATATTCTGAGAAGACTTCATAACGACGTTCTCGCATACCCTAGCAGCGCACAGCTCCGGGTGGTTGTTGGGGTTGACGTCAAAAAGGCTTTTGATTCCGTGCCCCACTCTACCATACTTCAACGGCTCCAGGAAGTGGGGATACGCGGGAACCTCTACCGCTTCGTGAAAGCGTTTCTTGCGGACAGAACTTTCTCGGTAATGGTTGGGGATACTCAGGGTGCACGGCAACCTAACCGAACCGGCGTACCCCAAGGCGCCGTCATATCTCCGGCCCTTTTTAATATCGCGATGTCAGGTCTTCCGCCAATTCTAACGTCGATATCCGGTCTTAATTTTGCCGTGTATGCGGACGATATAACGCTCTGGACCAATTCTGGGTCCCCTGCGGAGCAGGAATTAGCCTTGCAGACAGGCCTTAATGCCGTCCACGACTACATCAATAAATGTGGCATGAAAACCTCTCCGGAAAAAAACCGAGTACGTGGCTGTCATAAACGGTCCGCGGCTGCGAGCCGAGGTCGAACGAAATCTTATCTCTCTTCATTTAGGGGACTCGGTTATTTGCCGGAAACAAACAATCCGTATACTCGGAATGCTTATTGACGAGGATGGAGGAGCCAAAAGCTGGATTCATAACACGGTGCTTAGTTGCCATCAGGCTTTACATCTTATGCGCCGCGTCTCTGCTCGTGGGTGGGGAATCAAAGAGGTGGGACTCCGTCAGATAGCCCTGGCACTCATAACATCAAAAATACTGTATGCATATTCCTACATGCGGCTTAACGCGACCCAACGCCTTCAGCTTGAGCGAATCAATCGGAAGGCGATGCGCCTTGTTACTGGCCTACCACAGTTCTGCCCAGTAGAGGACCTACACGCATGCAGCAAAATCAATGCCCTACAGGATGTGGCAGAGCAGCACTTGCAAGCCCAGCGTGTCCGTCTCTCCACAACGGCGGCTGGACGTCAGATCCTGCGGGCATTAGGCTACAACACTGACAAATTAGAGCTGCTGTCGTCTCCTGCCCCACCATGGGAACTAATCGATTTAGTAGAGGGTATGCCACTACCAAAGAACATGAGTTCAGCTAATCCCCAAAGGCGCAAAGCTGCCGCTAAACGTCACGAGAAGATGTCATACAAGCTAGCCCACGAAGGGGCTATCCAACTATATACAGATGCCGCTCAGTTTCAACTTGGCGCCGCAATAGCTTGTCACGACTCTGAGTCAGATACCACAATAGTTGAACGGCTCTCCGAAGAACACACTGTCACTAATCTCGAACTCATTGCCATACGCCTTGCCATTACTCGAATAGTAGATCGACAGGATCCGGCTCTATGCACCTACCATGTTTACACTGATTCGCAAGCAGCGTACACCGCATGCCGCGCGGAGGGAGCAGACTATGCCGTTCTTAGCGCAATTCGAACTGAAGCCCGACGCCTGCGAGAGGAGGGCTACACTATTGTTATTAGATGGATTCCTGCACACGAAGGAATCACTGGAAACGAAAAGGCACACCAGGCAGCGCGCGCTGCAGCTCTTTCCGCACCTTTGCCTGAATGCACACTCGTTTCCGCTTCTTGGGCCCGTGATGACGTTGCACATCCGTCGTCACCTCCTATGGATAGGGCCGAGACATGGCATCGCGCACTATGCTATCGCCGCCGCATCCTCCAGCACGTGGCGAACCCTGAGCAATTATACCGCCGCCCACCTAGAACTTTCCGAAGGGCAGAGGCGGTACTCCTCCGCCGCTCCCAGACTGGCCAGCTTCTGTCGCCAGCAAAGCTCAACCTCATCAACCCGCACTCATACCCGACCCCTCAATGCCCGGCATGCCCGGCCAGAGGCACGGCCGAACACCTTTTGTGGCGCTGCCCTGCTTTTGACGTGGTGCGGGAGCGAGCACTTCAGTCCCTGGGCGGGCACCGACCTGGCACCTTGCAGGAATGGGTCGATCCACCATTACACATCGGATCATCGGACGCACTCCGGCTCTGGCGGGCTTTTCTCCTATACTTCAAGGAAGAAGAAGGGCCTGGCCGTTTCTTCGCAGAGCCGTCCACAGGACCACCCCACTTCGAAGAAGTGGAGACCGGCCCTCCTCCCCCTCCTCCACCCCCATGAAGCCCCTCATTTCTGCCGCAAGGCCAGGCCTATTTTATGCAGAAATAAAGACGTATAAAAAAAAGCACCTGCCGCCGTCGATTCCCACCCCGAGTGACCAGTTCTGTTGCGAGTAGTGCTCGCGTGAGGCGTGTCTATCTTGCTTAGCAACTCGTAATTTAGTCTTGCTCATTGGGAAAAAAAAAGGCAGAACTCCAGAACAACTATTTTGTGCGGTAACGCATCGATGTACCCTTCGGATCTGCTTAACTTATGCGCTAATATCACTTAAGTAATCTAGTTGCTTTCTCGTGAAATACAGTGAAGCGCGTTCGTCGGCCATCTATACAGGCGGGTGGAGCATCCGCTTCAGTGCCTCGAAGGGGGTCCAAAGCTTCTTTCGTGGTTTTGCATGGTGCGCGGCTGCCTTGTTGAGCTGGCCGTACGATTGACTGTGGCGCAGTGCAAAAACTCTGTTACCGGTTTCGTCTGCACATGATGGCTGCGCGGGTTCGCAGGCGCTCCCCAAGTCGGGCATCACTCTGGTGGCAGCGCAACTGCATGCACACCCACCTGACCGGTGAGCGGGTCTGGGTGCGCCACGTGCGCGGCGGTGCCGAGCTGCCGAGATGGCTCGCGACGGCCACTTCAGCACGTACTTCCAGGAGATACGGATGCTCAAGCGGAGGCTGCAGCTCATGCCCTTACGTGCCCGTGCATGACAACACTAATTAGTGGCACATATTCAAACCGCGAGCTTTAGTAACGCTGTGGAGACCAAATGACAAACCTTATGCGTTGTTGCTTAGTGCCCGGGTGCGAAATGACAGCGTAACCGGATACTTAACGCGAGAGTGAGTGAGTGAGTGAGTGAGTGAGTGAGTGAGTGAGTGAGTGAGTGAGTGAGTGAGTGAGTGAGTGAGTGAGTGAGTGAGTGAGTGAGTGAGTGAGTGAGTGAGTGAGTGAGTGAGTGAGTGAGTGAGTGAGTGAGTGAGTGAGTGAGTGAGTGAGTGAAAACATTTATTGATTTCCAAAGGGATTCGCGGATCGAAGGCTCCGTCGTCTTCGTGCTTGCGCCGGCGACTAGAGTCTTCTTTCAGCAAGGGTGGGCCCCTATTCCAAGGCTCCACTGAGTCGTGCTGCACCGGTCGCGTGCTCTATAAAGGCCCTCTGGGCCGTGAGCTCGCTGCTGGTGAGACGGCTCTCCCATTGCTCCGCACTCGGGTGTTTGTGTTTGTGAAATGCCTCGTTACGTTCGCATTCCCATGTGATGTGGTAGAGTGTGGGTATGGCTCCGCACCACGGACAGGTGTCTCTGTATTGCGATGAGTACATTTTGCTTAGTATATATAAATTGGGCGAGAAAGACTATTTGCGTCACAACGAGAACACGGGATTTGCAACCGGAGGGAAAGCAGAAACGGGAAATAGTGCGTGCGCTTGGTCATATATTGTTCGCGTTTCAATATACGCCCTTTCACAAGCTTCAGGCAAGTGCTCAAAAGGGCTACACGGCTTCTTACACAAACCCGATAACAAAGAAACCCGCGCAGCTCCGAACAGAACGCTCGGAATAGCACAAACCCCCGCCGTTGCTTTGAGGAGCGCTGTACTTGCAGGCTTTGCCCTTACTGTGCAACAGACTATTCCAGATCCGCGTTTTTATCGCAATGGGAAACTACATTCATGGGCACTCGAATCACGGGCTTGTTAACAGCAATTTTTTGTCGCCTAGAAAATGTGTAAAGGACGTGAAGAAGAGCTGTGTAGCGAACCGCCTCATCCAGTCAGCTATGTCCGGACAGGTGTTAGTGCTCCAAGCGGCTTTGGCGCTGGTGTTCAAATATAAAACGTAACTCTTCTCGCGTGACTTGCAGCTAGTGAAATCGTGGACAGCTATTGCCAGTTTCTTAGACCTCCAAGCTAAGTGCTTTTCACTCTTCTATGCACGGCAGCATATTTCTTCTTTTTAAAGCGAAAGCTTTTCTACTCCAGCCAGCCAGCCATTTCGGCTCGTCGCGTACTTCAGCCGTATGCGCGTGGCCTGACCTTGAGCCGCCGTTGCCTTGCAACGCCGCAGCCGCGCTCCAAAAGATGGCGCCGCCGTCCACGCCGCTGCCGTCGCCGCTCGCTCCACCAGATGTGCTCCGCTGGGGTAGAGGGAGAGGAGGTGTCGCCTCCCGGGGTATATATATATATATATATATATATATATATATATATATATATATATATATATATATATATATATATATATATATATATATATATATATATATATATATATATATATATATATATATATATATATATATATATATATATATATATATATATATCGAAAGAGCGTTTGTACACAAATAGATCAGGGGAAACAGTTCACGGCGGGCGACCCAAAACGGCGAGCAGGACAGCAGGAAGCGCCGACGGCCACTCCAAAAGCCAAGCGATCTCGTGCAGCGCGGCGAAACTTCGTCTTTCACCGGCGCCTCGTCTTTATCGGCGCTTGGTCAATGATCTGCCTATGCGGCATCAGGCGCGGCCGTCATGGTTCGCTACAACTGCCCCGGGAACGAAGAGGAGCCACCCTGGCGATCTATGGTGAGGACAAGGTGAGCGGGTCGTAGTAGGTCTTCAGGCGGCTGACATGGACGGTTTCTCGGCCGCGATGGCGCAAGTCCGAAGAGGGGTTGAGCGGCTCCACGATGTAATTCACAGGCGACGTTTGCTGGACGACGCGATAAGGGCCGTGGTATTCTGTACGGAATTTCGACGACGATCCTGGTGGTGTGCCTGGAACCCAGAGCCGAACCAGGGATCCCATCGGAAAAACGTGTTGCCTGTTATCGTTATCGTGGCGATGCTTTTGGTGGCCTTGGGATGCCGAGGTAAAAGAGCGCGCCAACTGGCGGCATTCCTCCGCATGCTTTGCGACTTCAGAGAGGGGCGCCCACTCGGAGGCGTCAGGAGTATATGGCAAGATGGTATCCATCGTGGACGACGGCTCACGCCCATACAGCAGGAAGAAAGGGGTAAAACCGGTGATTGACTGCGTGGCGGTGTTGTACGCGTACGTCACGAAAGGAAGGACAGCGTCCCAGTTGGTCTAATCCGCTGCGACGTACAGTACTCACGGATTGAAATAGGACATTCGGAGCGCGTGGCCGTCGCTTCATGGAGCGCCGCCCGTAGACGCTCATGGAACCAAGGTGGTGCATTGTGGTATGGCGTGAGAGGGAGAACATCTACAAAGCAGAATTGTTCCTTCCAGTAGCCAATCAGCCGGCCTGTGGTTTACCACATGCCTGCGTGGCACTGCAAGGCTAGCGCTCCGAATGTCCTATTTCAATCCGTGAGTACTGTACATCGTGAGCATGTCTCCGAGAGTACGATTGAAGCGCTCGGTTAGCCCGTTCGTTTGGGGATGGTAGGCAGTGGTGGTCCGATGTACGATGCGACATTCGGTAAGCAGAGCTTCAACGACGTGGGAAAGGAAGACGCGGCCTCTGTCACTCAGGATCTCGCGCGGAGCACCATGGCGAAGAACAAAATGATGCAACAGGAACATCGCAACTTCGCGGACAGTAGCAGCAGGAAGGGCGGCTGTCTCGGCATACCGGGTGAGGTGGTCGATGCCGACGATAATCCAGCGGTTCCCAGAGACCGTACAGGGAAGCGGGCCGTAAAGGTCAACGCCAACACGATCGAAGGGACGTGCCGGGCGAGGGAGTGGTTTCAATGGGCCGGTCACACGAGGAGCCGAGGTCTTCCGCCGCTGACATGCGATGCACGATCGGACGTATTTCCGAACATAGGCGTACATGCCGCGCCAATAGTAGCGCTGAGAAAGTCTTTTGAATGTTTTCAGAACACCAGTGTGCGCACACTGAGGGTCGGTGTGGTAAGAGGCGCAAATTTGAGATCGTAAATGGCGGGGAATTGGGAGAAGCCACCGCCGACCATCAGGCATGTAGTTGCGGCGGTATAGAATGCCGTCCCGGAGGGCAAAGTGCGGAGCTTGACGCCGTAATATTCTTGAAGGCGCAACGTTTTGTGACGAAGACACGGCGTCTATTAGGGAAGCAAGCCACGGGTCTTTCCGCTGCTCCGCAGGCATATCAGTGATGGTAAGAGACGAAAGCACGGGATCTGTCGCCGAGGAGCAGGCAGCGTCGCTGGGAATGGGAGACCGAGACAAAGCATCGGCATCCATGTGCTTACGGCCGGAACGGTAGATGACGCGAATGTCAAACTCTTGAAGGCGAAGAGCCCATCGAGCGAGGCGACAGGATGAATCTTTAATAGACGATAACCAGCAGAGCGCATGGTTGTCCGTGACGACGTCAAACCGGCGACCGTACAGATAGGACCGGAATTTTGTTAGTGCCCATACAATAGCTAAACATTCCTTCTCCGTGACGGAATAGTTGGATTCAGCACGCGACTTGCATACGCAACTACGTATTCTTCAAACCCATCTTTTCGCTGAGCCAAGACAGCTCCGAGGCCAATGCCACTCGTTTCCGTATGGACCTCGGTAGGTGCTTTTGGGTCATAGTGTCGGAGTATTGGCGGCGAAGTCAAAAGATGGCGCAGGGTAGTGAACGCTTCGTCGCACTCGGCCGGCCAGCCCGACGTGTCATTGTTTCCGCCAAGTAGCTTCGTCAGTGGCGCAATGATCGACGCGAAATTGCGTACGAAGCGCCGGAAATATGAACACAAACCTATGAAGCTTCGAAGTTTCTTGAGCGACAGAGGTTTAGGAAATTGCGCCACAGCACGGAGCTTGGCCGGATCAGGGAGAATGCCTTTTTTGGAGACGATGTGCCCCAAGATGATGAACTTCCGAGCGGCGAAGTGGCACTTCTTGAGATTCAGCTGCAGGCCGGCCTCAGTCAGGTAAGTCAAAACCTGTCGTAAGCGTGCGAGGTGCGTGGTGAAATCGGCAGAAAAGACAGCAATGTCGTCCAAGTAGCAGAGGCATATCTGTCACTTGAACTTCCGCAAGAAGTTATCCATCATCCTTTCGAATGTGGCGGGTGCGTTGCACAGACCGAACGGCATCACATTGAACTCGTAGAGTCCGTCGGGTGTAACAAATGCTGTGTTTTCTCTGTCAGGTGCAGCCATCGGTACTTGCCAGTAGCCGGAACGTAGGTCAAGGGAAGAAAAGTACTCAGCGCTTTGGAGGCAATCAAGAGCGTCGTCGATGCGGGGAAGAGGGTAATTGGCCTTGTGGGTAATTTTGTTGAGGCGGCGGTAGTCGACACACAAATCTGATTGAGCCATCTTTCTTCTTTACAAGTACCACTGGCGAAGACCAAGGTCTGTGAGACGGACGGATGACACCACGGTGTAGCATGTCCTCAACTTGTTCGCTAATCACGCGGCGCTCTGCTGCCGACACACGATATGGCCGCTGTCGAAAAGGCGGGTGAGAATCAGTCTCTATGCGATGAGCGACGGTGGAAGTCCGGCCTAGAGGAGTGTGGGCGACGTCGAAAGCGGAGCGAAACGTGTGCAGAAGGGCTGAGAGCTGCGTCCGGTGGGCGGAAGGAAGAGCGTCGTCGATGGCGGCTTGGATAGCGGCGTCGGGCAATGGATCAGGTGCCAAATCGGAATGAAGGGCGTTGATGGAGAAACGGTGGGAGTTAACGGGGGCATCCAGGTCAGAGAGAATGTGGGCAGGTTGAATTGAACCAGGAGATTCGCCACGTAGCAGGGTAAGCGGGCAAGAAGATGGATTGTTGATAAGCATCTTCGTGAGACCTCCGTGAACATCGAGAAAAGTAGACGGCAGTGGGAGGTTTTTGCGGTGGACAAAGCAAGAAGACGGCGTAAATAAAACGGTGACGGCCGGCGTGGCAGGGCACGAGAGGGATACAAGCGCTTAATCCTCCGGAGCGATATGGACGTCTTCAGTGACGGTGAGCTTCTGCGGACACACGAAATGGAGGTCGTCGGCCAGTTCGACGCACAATGCAGAAAATTCTACCTCAGCGCGGGCGCAATCGATCACGGCGTTATTTTTTGACAGGAAGTCCCACCCGAGAATCACGTCGTGGGAACAAGACGGCAAGACCAAGAATTTGGCACTGTACAAAATGTCAGCGATGACAACCCGCGCTGTGCATGTGGCCAAAGGTGCGAAGCCACAAATCAGAAAATGGCGTCGTCTCTTTCCGTAGGCGACGGCACAGTATCTCACCAATCACTGACACAGCCAGCAGCACCCGTGTCGACAAGCGCGGACACAGACGGACCGTCGACAGACACCACTAGAACGTCCGTGGGAGAATGATGAGGCCTTGAACTGTTCGAAGAGCACGCAGTTCTTGCCTCTGGAACTGCGGAACCTAGTTCCCTCGTCAGCGGACGTAGGGCGACGGCGCATAGGCGACAGTGAACGGCGACATGGGGACGGGGATCGACGGGTCGTATACGGACGCTGGTCGCTGGCGTACGCTTCCGGAGGTTGAGCATCCCGAAGCACCTGAGGTGAGCTGGCAGAAGGCGCAAACGCTGGAGGGGCGACCATGCGGCGACGACAGTGGCGGGCCACGTGGCCAGGGAAACCGCACGAAAAGCATATAGAACGATTGTCCGGTGTGCGCCAAGGGTTGTAATGTGGCGAAGAGGGAGGATGAAGTGGTGCCGCTGGTCGGACCGGTGCCGGACGCAGTACAGGCGGACTAGGTGAAAACGCCATATATAGGCCGAGGCCGCACAGCCACGGCGGCGTACGTCAAGGGCGCCGCCACAGGAGTGGAGGGGCTATAATGTGCCGCAGCTTCAGCGTACGACAAAGGAGGGACGGAACGAACTTCAGGCAGGGTAGGAAGAGCCTCGGCGACTTGTTCTCGGATGACGCGCTGAAGCGAAGGCATAAGAGGAGAGGAAGCGTCAGGACTCGGGTGGACGAGAGAGAGCTGACGAGCAACTTCTTCGCGAACAAACTGCTTTATCTGGGGTAACAGTGGCGAGTGGTAGGAGTCAGACGTCAAAGCCCCCAGCGGCTGCGGGTGCGAGAGTGGAGAGCGAGTGAGAAGACGGCGTTTGCGTAGTTCGTCGTAGCTTTGGCATTGGGCAAGGCGGTCCACGATGTGATGTCAGCCTCATGGTTGCGGTACCGCAGATTCGCAACGTCCGTAAGGTAGAAGATGACGTTGTTCAGTTTGAGGGCATCGTCCCATTTGTTATGGGTGCTTACCCGCTCGTACGAGGTTAACCAGTCCTCGACGTCATGGTCCCCGGTTCCACTGAATACAGCAGGATCGCGCTGGCGCAAATCTCCAGCGCAGACGACGGTCGGTGGCAGTGCGGCAGATGTGGGGCTGGAATCTTTGGGCATGGTGATGATCGGAAGCGTACGACTTCGAAGCTGCAGGGCGTCAGCAAATCCGCACCTCCACCAAGTGAAAGGGGGTTTGTACACAAATTGGTCAGGGGAAAGAGTTCACGGCGGGCGACACAAAACGGCGAGCAGGACAGCGGGAAGCGCCGACGGCCACTCCAAAAGCCAAGCGATCTCGTGCAGCGCGGCGAAACTTCGTCTTTCACCGGCGCCTCGTCTTCATCGGCGCTTGGTCAATGATCTGCCTTTGCGGCATCAGGCGCGGCCGTCATGGTTCGCTACTGTGTGTGTGTGTGTGTGTGTGTGTGTGTGTGTGTGTGTGTGTGTGTGTGTGTGTGTGTGTGTGTGTGTGTGTGTGTGTGTGTGTGTGTGTGTGTGTGTGTGTGTGTGTGTGTGTGTGTGTGTGTGTGTGTGTGTGTGTGTGTGTGTGTGTGTGTGTGTGTGTGTGTGTGTGTGTGTGTGTGTGTGTGTGTGTGTGTGTGTGTGTGTGTGTGTGTGTGTGTGTGTGTGTGTGTGTGTGTGTGTGTGTGTGTGTGTGTGTGTGTGTGTGTGTGTGTGTGTGTGTGTGTGTGTGTGTGTGTGTGTGTGTGTGTGTGTGTGTGTGTGTGTGTGTGTGTGTGTGTGTGTGTGTGTGTGTGTGTGTGTGTGTGTGTGTGTGTGTGTGTGTGTGTGTGTGTGTGTGTGTGTGTGTGTGTGTGTGTGTGTGTGCGCGTGCGCGTGCGCGTGCGTGCGTGCGTGCGTGCGTGCGTGCGTGCGTGCTGTAGACGACGTACCGAGGCAACGAAGCTTTCGCAATTCAACTAGGGTTAACCAGAGCTAAATTTTTTTCTTTACCTCCCGTAACAAGGGCGCGGGGTTGTCTCTCGAGCACGAAGATAGCTTGTTGGAAATTCTGCTCAGAGATGACAAAAATTTAATCACAATAGCGATGGATGGGTTTAAAAACCGCAAGAGGGCACGATGACATAATCAAACGTGGAATACAGGGCAAAGTGAAAGGTGAGGCATGGCCCGGTAAAGAAATTTACAGCCATGTCCGCGAATTCTGCAAGAAACTATTACAGGAATGAACGTGCCTAACTTCTCATGACCTCACATTGAGTAAAGCTGAAATTTGCGCGAGTTGGTAAGCATTCATGGTGGGTGAACAGCGCAACAAAGGCAGGACAAAGGCTTGTCTTGCCTTTGTGCTGCCTTTGTTACGCTGTTCACTTACCATGAATTCTCATAACCTCCTTCTTTGCAATGGTAATTAAGCACGGTCAAGCTCGAGTGCTACCATGCCTTCTTATTCTCATAGTTTTCGCGAATGTGGATGTGACAATGCATTTCTGCATTAATCAAGACGTATGTGTGTAGTTTAAAGGCAGCTCCGATAAAAAACACACGTATTCCAACCAGGGTACCTCCTTCCTCCACTTGAACTATGTCATCATCTTATGCCGGGCCCTATAATGTTAGGGTTCTAATTTACTGAGCGGCTTGTAGCTTACCTAAATTAATGTTGATAAAAGTCTTTAGATTTTCAAAAATGACAGTCTCGTTGCTGCTGCAGCGCAAGGAATTTTGGGGCAGCACTCCCGCGAAACCGGAACCGCGCGGCGCGTGACAGCGATAGGCGCGCCTCCGAGAGCGCATCACACAGCGGTGCGATTGTGAACTGCTCTTTCCGCAGCGCCCTGGTGCACGTGCCCGAGTGGGAGCGACGAGGGGGCAGAGAGACGTGACAGGTGCGCCGCTGTGTGACGCGCGCCCGTACACTTAGGGCGCGTTCACACTTCTCCAAAAATCCGGCGAGCGAATCCGCTTCGCTCGCCGGCAAAACTAGGAACTGTTCTCATCTGTTGACGCCCGGGCGAGGCGGAACCGCCGCGCCGCCGCTGTTTCTAGTTTTTCCACACTCTTCCCGGCCACCACGTCACCGCTCGCGGCGTACACAGATATGGTTAGAAAAGAGCATAAATCGATGTTGTCTGTGTACCATAACCGTATGCACGCTTGCGTACGTAAACGAAGGCACATTCCCATTTTTAGTTCAGCGTATGCAGACAGACTCGCAACGAAACGCCCAGCCTAGTGGCGCCACCTGCTTGTCAGGAGGGGAACTAGTACTGTCAACAAAACCGGCGCTCCTCTTAGGCCTAGTAGCGGCAGAATCGTCACTCTAAATAAAAATAAAGCAAATTTATCACTTATACTTTTGCTTATAGCTGAGGTGAGACGAAGCGATGTACCGGTGTCCGATTTATGGCCAGTGAACGCGCTGAGAAAGGCCGCAACAACGACGAATTCATTCCGAGGCGAGGTGTCTGCGTCGACGGGCGCCGCCATGTTTTTCGCCGCGGCGGCGGCGAACGCGAAAAATTGGGTCCAGCCCGATCGCCCTCGCCGCACCGCTTTCCGCCTCGCTAGGCGTCAAAAGCGGCCGAATCCGCTTCGCTCGCCGGATTTTTGGTCCGTAGGGCGCTGGCCACCGAGGCACCCAAGCTAATCTAGCCACCTTACCCAAGCCCACAGGCGTGGCTAGCCCCTTCTCTGGCCGCGAGATTCCGGTTTCGCCCGTGTGCTGCCCTAAAATTCCTTGCGCTGCAGCAGCATCGAGAATGGTATTTTCGGAAATCTAAACACTGTTATCGATATTACTTGCGGTGGGCTACAAGCCTCTCAGTAAATAAGAAGCTTAACTTTAATCGTTAAAACGTATATTATTTAATAATTAACCGGCCTGCTAGTTAACACAGCTGTATTTGATGCACACAACCGCTGGCAGTTCTTTGCTGAAGAAAGCGCTCTTCTAACTCAAAAACCTGCTTTTAAAAATTGCTAACAGCCGTAAATGATACGCCCTTTATAGGTACGAAGGGGCGTAATGCTCACCTGCAACCTACATAAATGCAATCCAGTTTTGCCGCCTTTTAGTCAGAGAAGCAAAGAGGCGCGGTTTTGCAGTGTCATTTGTTCAATATCTCCTAGTTCTATTATAGCTGCCAGAAATCTAATTGTTTTTTGTGAACAAACATCCGCAGATCAAGAAATGGAACAGGTGTAGCAATGCGAATGTCATTATTGGCTGCACACGCAGTATTTCTGCCGGTTATTCCTCGGTAGCCGGGAACAGTATATATCCTGATTTTTACACCAGCGCAGAATGTCTCACACATAAATTCCTGGAAAGCCGATCTAGTTCAAGGTTCCGTTGAGCAATGCAGAGACCGGTCCTAACAGTGCACAGAGTCAGTGATGGTAACTGCTTTCGTAAGTTTTTCAAGGTGTATTGGGCCGCTTATCATACGACATATACCTCTGCAGTGATAATGCTCGTATGGCAGTGCGGGACTATGCATTTGAAAGAAAGAAAGCGATTCCACTGGAGCACAAGATATTCTTTCACTGGATAATTTAGAGGCACCTGTGTTGAATTATGAGAGATTTTGTAGCTCTAAAAAGTGTCGGCAATAAAGGCTACAAGGTTGTTCGGGGCTCGTTATTGTCATGAACGAGGTGTTGCGGTTACCGTTATTGCCAGAATTAGCCTCTATTGGCTTGCGAGAGAGTGAAAGAGAACTTTATTTCGAGAGGTTAAGCTGTTTACAGGCGGCAGACTAACTAAACGACGACTAACCGAAGTGCGGCCGGACACGTTACATTCAAGACATCCTTGCTTGATGCGCAGGGGATGCCTTGGTGATAACATGTCGGTACAACACCCTCAACCTACCGAACGTCACACTGGTATGTCTCCAACTGTCGTGAACGACCAGCGCTTTGTTGCGGTGCGCTTTTTACCAAAGCAGACTGCGCAAGTTTATACTTAATGATCTCCTCGAGGTCTGGTTGGCAGCACAGTTCACAGCGCGTATACGAGGCACACAAATAATTTTAACAGATCTGTGAGCGAAGTCAAACAGTTTTAGTCCAAATTATTTTACTCTATAGTCGGAAATCAGGCTCGCATCCAAAGGGAGACGGGTGGGGACGAAGGGCCCGGAGCCCTCCCGAAATCATAGCTCATTGACCTCTCACCCCCCCCCCGATACAAGAAATAGCCTTGGGCTTCCCCCCTCCCCCCAAACCTTCACTTCAAAAAACAATCCTGGCTACTTGCTTGAGTCGGATACAACTTAATAAAAAGCGGAAAATGCTCCTCAAAGGAACTTGCTGTTGCATCTGCAAACACCTGCGGTGTTACACTAACAGGTAAGGAATTTACAAGTGGCATCAAGACGATCGATCGGTCGACGCCATTGGCTGGACGGCCTCCTTTGGGGGCCATTTGCCGCTTCCTTCTTGAGTTGTGCTGCAGTCTGTCTTGCATTTTTTTTCTCTGACTGACAAAAATATTCGAACCATGCAGGTATAACGTAGAAGACAGGTCTCCTTTGGGTGTTATAAGACCTTCAAGTGCGCTTATAAGAAGCTCCACTATTTGTACTCCAAACTCAGCAGTAACGCATTTTCTGTACTCTGTCAGTGCGACTGAACAGGTTTCTATAAAACTCTAGCGTCGCTCTTGGTCAAGCACAGTTCGAACAGGGAATGATTAAACTTCGTTCACGCTTTCTGAAAACATTTGAGCTCCATAATAACTTAAAAACGCCGTTAACTATCATGGAAAGCTATTTAATACACGTACTACTTAGCATTTTAGGAGCTTTCATTGCATAGCTAACACTTTCATTGTCTTCTTTCTTTTTTGTGCGTAGTACGTACCAATTACTGTCGCCATCTTCGCAAAACATGACCTTCGGTTGCTTGCAGCCTGGCACAAATGGAAAGGAATGGCACAAGCGCGGCCACTTCCAAACGCAAGAGCACGCGGGCACTTGCACGTGCGAACCCGAGTTCGAACGCGTGGCCAGTTTGAAGCCTTGGGGTAAGAGTGGAGGAGAGGAATCCAAAAAATGAAAAGGAAAGGAGAGGCGCAATGATTGTCTCTAAATTTTCGGTGGACACCTCAACCGAGCTTTGCGGGCAGGGATGGAGAAAATGAAAGACGGAAGATAGAATGGAAATCGGTTGTGAGGAAAGGAGAGGCGCAGTGAATGCCTCACTTCTCGGTGGTCACCTCAACCGCGCTGAATGAGAAAAGTGAAGAGGAGGGAGAGCTTTGATGCGTTAGCGTTAGTTGGGTCATTAAGGACAAAACCTCTGGCCTCACTTCGTGCGATCAATGGCACCTTAAACCTGCACCGACAGGGAGGCGACAACTGATGAATTCTGCCCCTTTGGTCTTGATGAGAGTAATTTCAGTTCGAGCCACTTACGCTAACCGCATGTCCTTCCCCACCAATCGAATGATGGTCAGTCAGTTTTTAATTTAAATATTTATATCTTTTTTTTCGACGATTTAAGTAAAATTGTAAACGACTGCGCAGTTGATAGCCAGAACTATTGGCATCTCGCTCAGGGGTATTTATCGAAATGTTTTTGTTTCAGGCGAAAAAAAATTGAAGTGGAGCACGCACACCACCGGTCACTGTTGTCCCGTATTGTCACCCCACTGCGTGAAATATCGCCGGTTCCTAAGAGGCATGGGCCAGAAACTCAGTGCTCCCAGAAATTTCTGCTTTTCTCATGCACGGTTACAGTTCCGAAAGCTCAAGTTCCTTCCTGAGCAACTGCAGATGCGAACTGAAGAGAAGCAGAGATGGGCGATCTCGGCCAGTGCTTTTTGGCGCACTCTATAAGATAGAGGTAGGAATAGTTCATCCTTTGAGGCGCTGCTTCTCACGGGAAGCAAAGTTCCAGGTGTAAACTAAATAGATAAGAGCAGTCCGGTGCCTGAATTCCGGCAACAGAGGCTGTGCTTGTGAAAGGAAGGGACATAGCTGTTAGAACACTTTAACCCTCGTTGTCCAGTGCTGTTCGCGCTGGAGCGACATCGTATTCGGCGACATAGGAGCTTCGAGCATAGAAACAGGAGCCGGGATTGCGGTCCCATCATCCAGAACGCAAGCTTCACCCGCGCTGAGCACCGCTAAAGCACCACTGCAGTGCATGTTCCGCATCCCCTTCAATGAGAGCGTGGTGCGAAGCACTGACAAGGGAGCACGCGGCGACAGTTCTCTTTGCTTAGTCTCTTTTCTTGAGGCAGAGCAGTAACTCTGGGTATAAAATTCATGCATGCTATTCAATGCATTGCATTGCATATAATTACTGTGGCCACTTAAGTATGAAAGCTAGACCTTAATTCGTGGCACAAAAAAATTTCATCAACACGTTTACTATAACATCCATATTCTGTATTTGTTCATAGTGCATATTACCCTCTACCCCTATCCTTTCTTACTATCGCTCCCCCTATCTTTCCTTCTCCCTGTCCCTTATTCCGGCTAGCCGCAGCTCAGGTGCTTCAGGTTTCGATGGCAGATGCCGCGGCTAGCAACATCTTTTCCTTCCATCGTGATTTTTTCCTAATAAATAGCCACTAACAACAACAACAGTACTAAACAACAATTCTGACCACAGGCTGTGCTTATGCACCACTGGTAGGGCAATATGTCTGATCCTAAATTTGGGGTATACCGAAAGTACTATATCTTGTTTAGAGGTCGAATAACTACGGTTACAAAACTCAGGAGCTCGGCAAAAAGTGTCAACTGCGGGCGAGAGAGCTGGAAGGGCACAGCCGAAGGAAAAGTGTAGTGATGGCGAAAGCCTGGACTCTTGATGCAGTCACATGGGCTGCGCCAGAAGCCCGACACGACGTCCTGCCCACTCACCACAGATGGAGTAACACACGCACGCACGCACGCACCCCCCCCCCCCACACACACGCACACACGCGCGCGCGCACACACAGAGAGAGAGAAACTTGCGAGAAGCGCTTCCACCGCGGCTACGCTGTGAAAGGGGAAGCATGATCGCCTGGAGGCTCGAGTACACGACGGACTGAGATTTTTAGCAGCGTCGTCGACTTGATGTGGATGTGCAGGGAAGTAGCAGTACGCCAAAGCAATTACTGGCGGTGCGGACGCTCAACTTCAGAATTTTTTCTCGCCTGTAACAAAAAACACTCCGTTAAAAATCTCCGAGCAAGATGCGACCACCATTGGCTATCAAATGCGCCATGTTTTGTATTTTTAATTGAAACGACACAGTATGAAATTTACGGCCGAATAGCAAAAAACATAGTTTTTTCACCAATTCTTTTCAGCAAAGATTCTTTTCGGAAACTTTTTATGATGCTATGCTTTAATGTAAACTATTTCAATAAAAAGTGCAGGTCCCAGAAAGTCTAGAAGTTTTTTTTCTGATGGCCAGAAAATAAGCCTACATTTTCTACAAATATAAAAAATAGCGCATTTCACACTAAAATTTTCGACGAAGAATAAAAAAAATTGTGTACTACCACCTATTATTTTGCTGTCTTTTACTAAACAGCAATGCTTATAAATTGCTCAGAACAAATATGGAACGTCAAGAAAAAAATTAATGTGGATTAGCTCAGCTAATCCAGGATATACAAAGCGAAAGATATCGGCGTTCACTGTGTTCATTGGCGTTGGCGTTGGCGTTGACAATGTTCTAGACGGCGATGGCTTTGAGGAAAGGAAGGGCGCATAACTGGCTCCCTGGATATGCGGATGCCTCATTCCTGCTTTGATACATGTGGCGGTGGTTAGAGAGTGATGTGGCCTGATTTGCATTAGCGCTGACAGCGTTGTGGCTGACATGGGGCACTGCAGCAATAGCCGCAGCGTTCATTTGGTGATCAATCTCTCGTGATCAACCATTAACTGCATGCCAACTCCCAGGGTGGCAGGGAGGGCGCCCTGCCTATCCAGTGTGAAGAACGCAATCAAAGCAGGCTTTTGCAGTTGGACACCAACGCCACGTACACGAAAGCGGGATTGAGGTTTCCATTCCACTGGCCCGCCGCGGTGGCTCAGTGGTTAGGCGCTCGGCTACTGATCCGGAGTTCCCCGGTTCGAACCCGACCACGGCGGCTGCGTTTTTATGGAGGCAAAACGCTAAGGCGCCCATGTGCTGTGCGATGTCAGTGCACGTTAAAGGTCCCTAGGTGGTCGAAATTACTCCGGAGTCCTCCACTACGGCACCTCTACCTTTCTTCTTTCACTCACTCCTTTATACCTTCCCTTACGGCGCGGTTCCGGTGTCCAACGATATATGAGACAGATACTGCGGCATTTCCTTTCCTTAAAAACCAATTAATTTTATTATTATTATTTCCACTGACCCACGGAGCCGGTTGTGCGCCTTTCCCTTCGTGAAAATGAACGGCCTTTGCAAAGTTGTCAACGCCAATGAACTCTATGAACGCCGTCGGCTCACTTGTTTTGTTTGGTTTTTGAGGAAAGGACATGGCACAGTAACCGTCTCACATATCTCGGTGGACACCCGAACCACGCCGTGAAGGAAGGGATAAAGGAGGGAGGGAAAGAAGAAAGAAAAAACTGAAACTTGAAAGTCGGATTTTGAGGAAAGGCGCGTCGCTGCGCAGCAGCGGAACACCTGTGGCTCGGTGCTACTAGTGGCGCATGCGCAGTAGAGACTAGGGAGCGAGAGAGAGAGAGAGAGAAATATCCACGGCGAGGCGTGCGTTGTGACGTCATGTGTCTCCTCGGAGTACCACCACGGCGAAATCGCAAGTTCGCGGCCAGTAAAGCTTTCGCTTTAAAAAAAAGGTAGGGGGGGGGAATCTGGCGTGAATGTTTTTTTAATCAGACTGCGCTTCGGACTCCCCCACAAAATTCAGAGTGCTCTCATAATGCAAATTTTTATGCTAAGATTATTCCGGGGGATGGCTTTTGACAGGACCATAAAGAGCAATAACTTTTGTTGAGTAATTAGAGAGAGTAGAGCTCAAAGTCCAGTGTGTTTGGCATCCAACCAGCAACGGTAACTTCAATGCTTGCAGTCAACGTTGCCAATGCAATCCTTTAGTTTGTTTTTAAGTGATCCGTCTATATCTGACTGGCTCTTATTTCGAATTTCGCAGGGTGGTTTCGGCATCCGCGAAGAGATGTGCGTCTCATACACCCACTACTTTCCGAAGGCAAACTTGGAAGTCTGCAAGAGCTCCATAGACACCGGCTTTCTGCAGGCATTCTTCAAGTACATGAACCTGTGCGTTCAGGTCTCCGTTCCTTTATCTTATCACATCCCCATGCCGGGCACTAACATGTCATTTCTTCTGACAAATGAGGTGCCTGTTAAACAAATCTAAGCGCCAATTTTAGGCATCTAAGGATGACTTCGTATTCATGGTGCAAGTTTCCTTTGCTTTGTACATCGACTTTTTGCTTCGATTGTGTCCTTCCTGAACCCACTATGGTACGACGCATTCGGCGGTTTGTTTGTAGCGCGCGCATCACGCCTGCACCTGTAGCCAAGATGTATTTCATGCGAGTTCCCCTACACAGCTTCCCCTTCGCTTTTTCGCCCTGGTCGAAGCAACTCCGTAGACTTTTCGAACCCAAGTTACGCTGCACGGCCACGACATCCGCCAAGGCGACAAAACTTTTGCCGCCATTGAGGTCGTGGCTAATTTCCTACGCACTACATCCGCGAAGGCCACATTTCGGTGGAATATAAATGCAAATTCGCCCGTCTGCTGGTTATCGTAATTGATTTGTATGGCCCAAGGGCAGCTGTGGGCAAAGGGCGTCATGACGCAAGGTGCTTTCAACTACTCAAGGTGTGGTCATAGACCCATTTTCCGAGCATTTCACCCCATATAAACCGAACGCAAAGCCAGGGGAGTACCCTTCTTATTTCCGGTGGGCAGCCGGCGGCACAGGGGATTGAACACCGCACCTCCCGCATGCTAGGCAGAAGTACTTGCTGTTGGGCTAGTTGGTTCATCATAAAGTTGAATGGCGCAAGGGAACGAACACAGGAAGACACAGAGACAGAAAGAGCGCCTCTCTGTCTGTAGGCGCTCTTTCTGTCTCTGTGTCTTCCTGTGTTCGTTCCCTTGCGCCATTCAACTTTATGATTTAGCATGCGAGGCGGATGCTCAAATCACTAGGCCACCCCTACGGTAAAAACGGCCCTCTACTGATATTTCGAGACACGTTGAAGAACCCCAGGGGGTCGAAGCTACGATCTGGGAAGCTCCACTACTGCGTGCGACATAGCCCGAGTGCAGCGTTAACATGCGTTCGTTTTCCTTTCTTAAAACCGCTTTCCGATACGAGTGAAGTGCCTATTTTTTTTTTGACGTTCGCGCCTCGTGCACTGCCCGCTCCTTGCAGCTACCATGATGCACCCCGAGCGACCAGAAGGGCATCAGCGATAACTACAAGTCGATCCCATGGACGCAACACGACGTGCACCTGCTCGACCGCGTCTACCTGAAGACGCCGCTGTCGATGCAGTGCAACCAGTCGTTGGGCGCCAGGTTTCTGTAAGCCTACACGCTTCCAGTTTGTGGGCTCCACGAGCGGAACGTTTCTTGACGCAGTGAAGGCGAAACTGAACAGGAAAAAATGAATATGTTCGTGCACGGATTACGGTTCAGTCGTCGTCCGAGCTATGTGCATTCAATTTCTTGTGCCTTTAAGACGTCTTGAACGAACCATTCGAAATTCCAATTGCGAAAGGTCACGAGACATTCGCTGCTCGCGTTCAGTTTAGTCATCCATGCTGGGCCCCCATTACCAGAAATGCTCATTACTGTCTCAACGATTATAAAGAAATGTACTCCAAGGAAAAGCAGTACCTATCCACAGGGTTGTCTAAGCTGTATACGTCTTGAGAAAATAATCGCCAAGTCTTAAGGAATGTACAGTAGAGAGAACACCATTGACGTCCCGCCCATGAAGCCTCTTTAAGTTTCCCGCACTATGCATATGTTATCTGTTTTAGCATTTACGTACACTAGCTTACAGAATAAGGTCTGTGCGGTTGAGCAAAACGAGAATAATTACCGTGAAAACGTGGTGACCTCCTACGTTCTCTTCCGTACTTCACCCTTTGTTTCTGTACCACGTTGTATTGCAAGCACGATTACTGAAGCCTATACTAAAAAATATCTGCGCGCTCCAGTCAACTTCTTGTACGCTGTCATTCATGCACAGTCCCCAAATGTGACGCAATCAGGATCAAAATAGTGTCTCATTATAAATGAATCTAAAAAAAGTGCGACAATACGCACGAAAACTTAATCAGACGTAAGAAAAGCTATCCGCCTAATCAGCCAGTCTCTCGTCTGTGCTTACCTTAACAAACTTGCGCTCCTCAAGCTGGCTCATACTTTCATTCCACTTGTGAAAATCAGTGTCCGGGAAACTATTTATATAAGACAGGCTAGTTCTTCAAGCTGCATTAACTGCGCGTAATGCATGCACCTTTCATATGGACAGAAGTGCAGAGTTATATGATGGAGGCAGCCTATTTGGGTGGTGTTGCTCTTTCAAGCTTTCTACCCGCTGCACTGAACTAAACGAATTTTGAGAATATCGTTACCAGCGCGGTTTACATAGAACAAATAGCGATGTGCACTTATAATGCTCACACGAATACTCGGGGGCAACTGTAAGTAAAAAATATCGTCAGTGCTTCGATACAAAGGGCTCTGGTTGTGCTTATAATTTTACAGCGAATGTCGCGTAATTTCAGCGTCTGGATTCTCGATTGCGATTAATTACGCTGAATATAGCCGCGTCTGCTTAACCCTTCGCTGTAGTGTCCACATCTTAGGCGAAGTGCAGAACAATTTTTTTTTTACGTAGAAACGTTCGGTGCTTGTAGGCGCGCTAACAGAAAAAAGGTGAGAGCGAAATGTATACCCTTGGTCAAAAGTTTTCAGGCCACACTCTGTGTATGCTTTACAGGCGTGTAACGCTGCACTTAAGTCTCCCCTGAGCTCCGATTCTCAGTAACGTAAGGAGAACCCTCGTGTTCACCTTTAAACACCTTTTGGTCAATGAAGGGGCCCTGAAACACCTTCTGGGGAGAGTACATAAACTCGCTCATTCACCACGTTTTGTTTAAAGCCCTCTCTACACACGCAGCAGAGCCCACAATCGCGCGTGAAAGTTTGCGAGCCCTTTCCGGCGACTTTTTGAAACTCTCGCTCGTCTCCGTGTCGCTCGTTTGCGCATGTCGGCTAAGAAATGGCTTTTGTTGGATTCTTTCAGTGTGGCGTAGCTACCATGGCCGCAGCCAGTCAGCCGCGTCGCTCCGGTGGGTCAGGAAGTAGAGGTGCTACAAAGCCTATATAGTAACTCTATCAAGAAGTCCCTCCCGCCGTGGAATTCCCGCGCGCGTCGACATCCAGCGGTAAGGCCGAGTGGGAGCAGCCAGCGGAGCAGCGCCAACATTTGAACGTGCAAAAAGTGACGAGAGGAAAGGAAAAAGGTGTGAAAACGATGAAATTCAAGTTTTGACTGCAGATTGCTCACCTTCTAACAAACGCATTTAAAAAATCCTTCGTGGACGATATTGGTGAAGCGTTGTCCTTTAACATTCCGGGCATACTGCAACTTTACTGACAGTCCCTTTCAGAGCACCTTTTAAGAGTCCCTGAAAAGGGTGTTTGAGGTTGTCCACGAAAGCGAGCCGATCATTTACAATACAATTTTTAAAACTCCCGCTTCCGCGCCTAGCGGCGACCTGCGGTGCTGGGTTTTCGCCCAAATCCGCGCTCGTTACGCCAGTATTCGCACTTGTTGCGTCAGCATTCGCGCTTGCTACGTCATTGAAAACTAAACATTTTGACAGATTTGCCTGTCTGGTTGAGTTTGAAGACTTATAATAAACTGCACATCTCCAAACAAAATTTTAACTTTAACCCAACGTTTCGAAGCCGACTCGGCTCATTCATCAGGGGTGACTGAGGGCAGTAGGTATAGTCGGATACAACTTAAGTCTGCAGTGAAGCTCCGCCCACATTCAGGACCAGCGCACAGAATTCCTCCACGACAAAAAAAAAATGTAGGCCGTTGTTAAAACTTCTCTTGTCACCTACACAAGAAGCTAACCATGAGAAAAAAGTTATAAGCCGTAGAATTTTGATACCTGGCTTGTTTAATAAAGTCATATATTAAAAAGCTGATTTCGTTCACTTTTGTGACTGGCTAGCGGAGTAATACAGTACGCCGCGGACCGTGGCCCAGTGTAACAACTGCTGTTTTTTTTTAAAGTTGTATCCTACTATAGCGTCTTTTAAGTATGGAAGAGAAGGGGGGGGGGGGGGGTGAAAAGAACGACAGTTGTGTCGCGAAAGGCGCGGGGGAGGGTCACGCTGGCGCACTGCAGGGAGGTGCTGAATGGCGACTTTTTTTCGTTGCGTTGAAGAGCGAAGTCCCTGGACATATACTGGGGGCAGGTTTCCTTTTGTGCGGTTGATATTGTTCGGGGTGGTTTGGATATGCCAGGATTCCAGAAGGAGCCTCTTGTGGTAATTTGTTTCGGTTCCGAGGATGCGGGTTTCTTCAAAGTTGATTCTATGGTCAGAGTCCTCGGAATGTTCGGCTACTGGATTGCGCTCTCTTGCGAATTTGCGGACGTCGTTCTTATGTTGCCGAATTCTTTCTTTGAAATTTTTGGTTTCGCCGATGTAGCTTGCGTCGCAGTCGGCGCATTGAATTTGGTAGACAATGCCTTGGGCTCTTTCTCTCGGCGGCCGGTCTTTGGGAACAGGTAGGCAAAGCGCAACAGTGTTTGTGGGCTTGTGCGCAACCTGGAGACCCGATTTTTTTCAGGATTCGGGCGATGGTTTCGCTGACACCTTCTTGACGAATGTTTTCTTGACGAATGTTGTGTTTTTGACGTCGAATGGTTTTTTTTTTTTTGAATAAAGTCTTTTGGGTAGCCGTTCATGACGAGTTCTTGCAATATCGTGCGTTGTTCTTTTTTTTCTGTCAAGTTCTGTGCTGCAGTGTGTCTCAACTCTTCTGAACAGCGTCTTCACCACTGATGCTTTATGGGCTGTCGGGTGGTTCGAAGAGAACTGGAGATACCGGCCTGAGTGGGCTGGTTGGCGGTATACGGAGAATTGAAGGGTATTGTCGTTTCGGGACACGAGGACGTCCAAAAACGGCAGGGAGGTTTCTTGTTCCACCTCTAGCGTGAACTGAATGTCAGGTTCTACGGACTTTAAATGACGAAGGGTGGCTTGGGACACCAGTTCGATGAAGTGACTGGAATGACGGATATGGGTCGCTGTTTTTCCCGCGATTGGGGATATTAGTTTGTAAAGTTATTCTGACGTGCGAAGAGGGGAACACCGGAAGTCGACAATCGGGCGCAAAGGGATCCCCGGTTTGTGGACTTTGGGCAAGCCGTAGAATGCTGAAGCCGATCCGTTGGTGCTCAATAACTGAAGGTAGAGGTTTCGGAAGGTGGGGTGTTTTTCGAATACTTCTTTCAATGTTTTGTGCAGGTCCTACACGAGGGTGGCTCTTACGTGAGTAAACACGGTACTTTCTTGGTACGTGCGTCCGCCGCTGGCTGTATACAATACATCCTGTACCCTGCCTGACATTTTTGAAGGAATTTATATCACGCTCTTAACTTAAACTAAAAAATGAACCACGCACATATCTGTGGTCCTAGCAAACACACATTACATTCGCATTGAATTAGTCCTCCTGGCGCGCGCGCCCAACGCGCGCAATAAAAGATCTACAGGGTGATTTTTTATATTTACAAATTTTTATTTTAAAAACTATGAGACGTACGTCGGTGCGCTCTGTTCACCTGGGTTGTAGAGCAAAGTGGACATCATATATGCACCTCATATGGATCAATAACTACACAATTAACTTAAATTCGCTAATTTTTACTTCATAGGGCAAGGATATATTGCAAAATTGATGGCCGTCGACATCGAATATGAGCTTTTCTAAATTTCCTTAATCGGCAATAAGTTGTGAAATATCGAATGTCAAAAATACGCATTTTAAAGCTCGTTGAGATGGCTTTCACACATTGCATATTTATAAAATGGCATTACTCGCACTTCTTAATTATGCTTCAAATACAGGCACCGTTGATGTATTTGATGATGGAGAAGAAATTAACTTCATTTTGGCTACGATACCACACGTAGCGACCCCATTCTATAGTTATGTAATGCGGAAAAACCAACCCGACAAGCTTTTGGAAATGCACATTTTTAACGTTCGATACTTTGAACCATTGCCGATTAAGTAACACAGGGCTCACCTTCGATGTTGGTGGCCATAAGTTTCACAATATATCCTTGTCCTCTAAGATAAATTAGATTAAAAAGTTTATCAGTTATAATTTATGTTAACTATCATCTAATTATTGATACATGTGAGTTACGTAAAGTCCACCTCGCTGTACAATCCAGCAGACCACATCAATGTATATTTTACAGTTTGTTGAGCAAACTGAGTTTTCTTTTGGTAACAATAAAAGAGTATGTTGCTGAAACAAAAAGGGCATTTATATATTTGTATCTACGTTTCTACAGCAGGATCGAAGCAAGAGATACGTAGCTTCCCCCATATTGGCCCAAGGATTAGCAGGTGCTCAGTCGTACTTTCTTGGCGAAAACGAAGGCAAGCGTCCACCGGTCAAATCGCGGCTCCTGTGGACGAGGAAGGAGGGGTGACACCCACAGGTGCAACAATATATGGTCATCAGCGTAGCAGACAGCACGTATGTGACACAAATTCGATACGGCTTTGTCTCAACAAAATAGTTGTCACGAAGCGTGAAGGAAATAATGAACCGCACGCTGGCATCATTTGCGGTGGCACCCTTCCTTTAGCGTATCGGTGTTGTGATGTGCCCAACGTAAGACCAACCAACCCTCGCACCAAACGCACCTGCAGGGAAGCTGAGAAGGCATGCCAGTGACCGAGATCCTGTACCCGCATCCGCCACCGCCGAGGAAATGTCCAGAAGGCGAAGGCCTGCCGCAGCCCGACAATGAGGAGTAGGACATGACGTTTCGCGGAGCTGCATCATGCACTGTAAACTGGCGATAAGGTCGTTCTCCGTGCTCCTGCGAGCTGAACTGTTGCTTCCCTTCCAGTGACCCTCATCCTGCAACAAGTGCCTTCGTTGACGGCCGGGAGCGGATATGAAGCGGCGAGTCCCGATCGAAGACAGGCTCTCGCAGAGGACATCGATGTAGTTGCGCTGGCAGCTCTTCATGTGACGCAGCTGTGGTGGTGTGCACAATGCTTTTGTGAAACCCACCGCCCGAGCTGTGGATGCTCCTTGAATGTGCGTCAGCGTCTACGCTGTAAATTCACATAAACGCAATAGGCTGCTACTTCTGCTGGCTTGCTCACTGGTTTTAAGTTCTGCACACGAAGACAGAATCGATTTCCTGATGAACCTGCCGAGGATTCAGTGACTTTGGCGTTCGGCTGTTGATCCCAAGGTCATGGGATCGAATCTTGGCAGCGGCGGCCACATTTCGATAGAGGCGAGATGCAAAAACGGCCGTGTTCTGTGCTATGTACATCAAAGGACTGCAGGTGGTCGAAATTAATCCAGAGCCCTCCACTACGGCGCCTTTTATATAGCTCCCAGGCAGACGTTGAACCCCATATCCAAGAGGGAAAAAACTTGGCACGACCCAATGCAGGCCCATATCTGGCAGCCAGCCACGCCGTCCTAGACCCGAGCTCGACCGGCCAAACAGATTGGGCCATGACTAGGGATTGAGACATTGGCCTTACATGAGACAATTGCCGCTTGCTGACATTGGGCCAAACCTGAGGGCCCCATAATCAGCCCTACGATAGCCCAAACACATCTGTGAAAAATATTTGTGGACTAATTTCAACTTTCTATAACCTAGATGTGAAGCAAAAAAGGTAAGATAGGATTACAGCTAGTTACAACGGAATATAGTTGCTTTGCCCGGTCTACAGGTGAAATCTGAATCACTGGTATCACATGCTACCATGGCAAACATGCCTACTAACAAGAGTAAGCGACACACAAATCAAGCCACAGAAACGCTACGGAGCCCTAAAGCTTCGCCACCACCGCTGCTGGGAACCGCACAACCTCACTATTCATCTACACGGTTTAGGGTTAACTGCGCCATTTATGTGCGGAATACGCAATCCTTCAGAAAAAAAAAAATGGTGTCTCTCAACCAGAAAGGAACTGAACAGAAGCTCTGGCATAGAAGCGACAAACTGTCTTCATAAAGTTTGGATGATAACTCATGTTTCCGGCAAGGGGGTGTGTGGACGAAACAATCACAAGTCCTCTCTCAACATTGTGATAACGCATTCTCCAAGCATTTCCAAGCCACTCTCGCAGTTTCGTTTTGTGAAACTGTCACGTGAGAAAGTGATGACAGCAGCAGCCGAAATTTGCCTCGTACACATTGTCCAGACAATGCCAATAAACAGCGAACCTGTCATTGCACGGTTTCATTTGCACTCTGTGCAAAGTTCGAAGGGGATGGTGCTGTGGGAAGAAAAAGTGGTGTGTGTATCACTAGAGCTTTGCTTATACTTCATCGCTGCGTCATTTTACAGTAGAGCCCGCTTTCGAAACAAGCGAAGGTCGGGGGGACTATTCATCTAGAGACATGTCAGTCTGTTTGTTCCGATCCGTAGCGTTTATGCTTGGCAAAAACGGTGAAAAGCGCCTCGAGTTGCACAACGGCACGTGGTTTACAACATTTTACTTTTGCTCAGGACAGTACATTGCTACACACACTTACCTAGAGCAGTGCACTCCAGCGAGCATTGGTGGTATATTTTTCGCTGCCTCCTGAGTCTAATATACAGTTTTAGAAGCATATGCAAGGTAAGCCATGCATGATCTATGCCCATGTCCAATAGGACCCTGTTCTGAGCATTAGGCAGCTCGTAAATGCCGACCACCCGAGTGCATTGTGAACACTCTAGAAAATAATGCATGGCTACATTGCTGCAAATCACAGGGTTAGAGGCTCTTGGCTACTAGCAGCAAAATTCGAAATGCACTTTGTTATAGCAAAGCGGAAGCGGACGGTTCCCATCCTTCCTGTAAGCCTATCACCACCACACTAGGCACTATACTGCAGAAAAGATAACTTTACAGGAGAACAAAAATATGCAATGCAAGAAGGAATAAACATCCTCAGGGAACTATCCATAAAGAAACACTTAAAACTAATTACTTTATTGCACCATCCATCAGCATCCTTGAAGCAAACATGCTAAAACAAACTGCCATATGGCCACGCAAGATCCACTGCAGGGGTGAAAGAAATGTTCTAAAATGCACCAAACATCCTAGATTGACAACACAAGTGCAAAATATATTTAAATTTTTTCCAAATAAATTATATAAACAGAGAAGAGGAAGAGGAAACAATCCTCAGATTGTGCAGCATGCAGGACTGAGGAGATGTTTCTTAATAAGGGAAATTCTTGGACGTTAACATACATTAAAAGGCCACCACATTGCTTGAGTAACACTAAAACACCACACAACCTAAAATATACAAAGCAACATGTACGAGCATTTCAGCACAAGCATTTACAATTTAATAAATTTCAACTTTGCACTGCAGTGCCAGGAATTTAACAGTGACAAAAAGTGAGCAATTACCACCTCAATTTCATTCACCAAAACAGTCTACAATCAAGGGACCTAACACTAAGGCACAATCAATGAAACAACGGCTCAGACATATGCTAGCTAAAAACTCTGCTGCAAGAATGCACTATACATGAGCTCTGTTCTCCAATCCAGAAATTGAAACATCAGAGTCCTTTATCACAGACGCAAAATATAGGCCTTTTTTCCAACAGGAAATGCAAATCAATCGGGATCCTTTCTCACAAGTGCAAAGAAGTAGTTATTACAGCACAAGATGCAATTCATTACTTTTTTCAGATTATCTCCAGCATGCTGCTCAGTAAAAAAAACAACACTAGAGCCGTTTCATCCTGTGGATCTTGTTGAATAAGTGCGTCATACATCAAGCTCGAAATGTCTGACGTCCCTAAGGCAGAGTTCAAGAAGATTAAGAAAGGTACACCGACAAGTTAATTTTTGGACAACTCACAAAAGCTTTTAAAAAAAATAGCAGCAAGACAGCTGAAAAAAAAATTCTCCTCAATGGCACTGGCAGAGCTTCTGTAATACCCAGGCTCAAATCTGTAACAGAACTAATAAAGGAACTTGATACAAGACACAGCACAATTTATTCTATGAGCTGTTTCTACAATTTTTCATGTATGTTTGAAAAACCTACAAGGAAGCATTGAGTTCACTACAACAAAAGGCAGTATTCTAGCACCTACTATTATCTTCAGCATCATATGCCTACTGTTGTCCTACATATGTATATAAAATGTAGATGTATTTATATGTGTATATACTGCTTGTTTAGAACTAAGTTCACATAGTGTATAGAAAATAAGTAAATAAGTCATGCTCTCTATTTATATTTTACTTTTAGGCAGGCTAACATTATGTTATAACACGACTAGCACAAGCGTGCCTTTATTACCTAATGTTAGAACATAATTCTCTAATGTCCTACAAACTTTTCGTTGGATGTTCATACTGCACAGCATATGCAACCATCGAAACTAAACCGCACTAAAAAATCCTCATAATGAGCACATATACCAACATGTTCACCTCCAGCATAACCAAAGAAAACACCTAAATGCACAGTGAAGAGAATGAAACCTGCAAAAAGGCCTCTTAATTTTAGCACTCAGCTATGTGGTGATTTTATGATGATTACCCTTGTACTCGGCAAAACAATAAGGTGAAAAAAATTACAGGCTTTTCCAGCAAAGGTGACCCCGAATTTTTTAAAACAGGCTTTTGAGCTAAATAAATGATTTCTGCGACATTAATACCAGCATTGGTAGAAATCAGAAAGCAGGTGAATCATGTTAACTAGTAAGCTGGGTAACTAATTTACAATGTTTAAATGCGAACTATTGCAGTTAGGCACCTGGTTGCACTGGGGTGTGAAGCTGACTGTTAGCAATAGTCATACCATTTTTTAGAGCTTTGAAATCAAACATGATTACACCGCCGAAGCTGAGCAACACCAAATCTTGGCCACGGTGCAGCCTTTTTGAAAAGTGCACACAAAGCAACGCTCACCACTACATGTCACTCCGTGGCACACATGTCCCGTGACCTTATCACTGTTATGATCGGAGGCCCCGACAGCGGGAACAGACGAGCCCAAAGGTGCTGTCATCCTGAGAAGAGGATTAGGAACGGCTCCTGGAGACGGTGAGCTGTGACGAAAGGCCTCTCATCCCTTCGTCCAGAGTATGGAATGCGGCATTTTCTCCCGATCTGCGCCCTCACGTGGACCGGCAGAAAGACCCGAACAAAGGCGCCGGACCCGCCTCGCTCGCTTGCACTTGCGCGGCCAGACAAAGCGGGGACGGACACGGCTGATTCATCTTACCCTCTGGAATGCCCGGGGCCGTCAGGACGCATCTTTCCACGGAGGGGATCACCGCCTACAAAGCCAACGACCTTATGCACATGATCAACCCGTCGGAAACCACATTCCAGGACGCCTCTTTCCCATGGAGGGGATCACCGCCTGCTAAGCCAACGACCTTATGCACCTGGTCAACCGGTCGGAAACAGCATTCCAGGACCTCAAGGCGCCAGGATTCCTTATCGCCTGTGCACGTGTTTGTGGGGGCGGAGCAGTCACGGGGTTAGGGAAGAGACTATGAAGAGTGTGTCTGCCCATTGGACGCTTGATCAGCCACCGGTTTCCCTAGCTAGGTGCCTAGGGAATATCCACTGTATTTAAGCCGCGATTTGGCTGGTTTCACGGCACTTCATCTCCGACTTTTGGTCTCCCTGCTTCTCTTGTAAATATGTAAATAAACCTTCAAGTTTACCAACCCTCCTGAAGGCTTCCCTCCGTCATCTGCAGAGTTCATCGTCATGCAGTGAAGACCTCGGTCCCAATACCCAAGCATATCATCACCCATGTAGGCTGGTGTAGCCAGCAGCAGGAAGCACCGCTGCTACTGCTGTGAACACAGGACAGAGAAGGTGACATGACACATGCATCCCACGAGTCACTTGAGATTTTCTCACAGTACCACAATCCTCCTCTCCAACGCTCCCCGCACAACAATCGGTTTGATTGCTCTGTGTATCTGTGCCTTTGCAACGATGTTAAAAAGGGCGTGCAATGGCCAAAATTTGCCGAGATACAGCTCTGAAGGTAATCGCATTTTCGAAATTTTAAAAAGTGATATGGCGTTACTAACAGCCAGTGTAAGCCTGCAGTGAAGTTCTGCCCACATTCAGGACAGGGTGTCCAGCAAGCTATTCTTTTCAAGTTCCTTGACTTTTACATGTTTTCTTTGATAAGTTCAGCCAAAATTCCCCGACCTCTGAAAAGGTGGAAAAACATAGTGGCCTATATATACATTATTCCTTCACCGCAGGACACTATTTACTGAAATTGGAAACGTTACAGATTTGCTCTTCCTGTCGGAGAAAGCTTCTTCCTTTTGGGAAAACCACAAAGAATTCTTCCATGGCAAAAAAAAAAGTAGTTCGTTATTAAAGCCTTTTTCTTGTTACCAAACCAAGAAGCTAACTGCACGTCAATAAGCACAAGAATTTCGGTGACTCTGACTTGTTTGACATAGCCAAAGATAAAAAGGCCAATTTCTTTAACTGTTGCGAATGTTCAGCAGAGTAATACAGGATGCCCATTGATACCAACAGCTTTTTTTTAAGCAGTATCCTACTATATACACACCTTTCATTACAAGCAGGCGCCTAACTGTAATACCGTATTTTCCAGTATATAAGTCACCTTTTTTTTCATGAATTTTTTGTTGGTGCTTCTTATACAACGGTGTGTCACTTAAATAAGTTGAAAGATCACGTGCCACAACGCGTCACCTTCTGCAATGCCCAGCAACTACAGTCAAACCTCGTTATAGCGAACAAGTAAAAAACTGTAAAATATAGTTTCATATAGCCGAAATTGGTAATATAAAATTTTGTCAAATATGCACACAAGAGTAGCACATTTTAGTCAGTGAAGAGACGGCAACTCAGACGATCCCGACTAGAAAAACGGGAATACCTCTTCGGTAGCTTTAGTGCCGTTTTTTAGGCACTCATAGCGATTCCAGCGGATGCAAAAAAGAAACGAACACTAGTTAAGTTGCTTTCCCCACACAGCATCACCAGCATGCAATCATGGCAAACCAGGCGCCAGCTAGAGTGTCTTCTCCTCATCAGAGCCATGTGGCATGGAAAAAGGTATGTCAGTGACCTACCTCAGCGACAGCGACAGCTACCTCAGCGACAGCCACCATGAGCGCAGGATGGCGACTGCAAGGCTATAACCACTCCATGCTACTCCTTCCAAGGCGCTGTCGACGAGTGCGTGACTCAGTGTGAGAGGCGTAAACGCGTACTGGCCGCCTGCCATCTGTGCGGGTACCACTTGGCGCTAGGCAGTTCGATAGGTGGGTTGCAGAAATACAGAAGTCAGCTATTCTGCAAAGCAAGAACACTTCACTTCACTCTTGCGGGCTGAAGTTGGGTGCAGTGCTGGAGATTGCAGTTGTAAGCCTTATGCCCTGCATGCGCCTCTACTCCCAAACGACAATTACCCACTCCCCATGGCACGGCGACAAAGGTCCATCTCTTTCATTTTCCTGCCTCGCCTTGGCTGCAGAGTCACTGAAAGCTTGGCACGGCTGTGTTTCTCCCCCGTCGCGAAGTAGTGGCTTGGGAGAACTGTGCTTAATACCTTAATCACGACGGCAGCACAATGCAGAAGTGTAAAGGAGGCGAGGCATTTCTCACACAGTAGAACTCTCCAGTGCTGCACCTAATTTATTCCCACAAAACCGGTCCGGCAGCCCTGGTGAAGGAGTTCACTTGTGCAGAGAAACTGGCTTCCAGACTTCTGCAACCCACCAATATATTCGTTTCGTGGCCAACTGCGTTCGATATATAAAGTAAAAATTACACGTTTGTTGAAAATGTTTAGGAGGAGTTTGATACAGCCAATAACTTGTAATATCTGTATTCACTATACTGAGGCTCAACTTTTGGCATGTAAAAAATGGGCGTGTAAAAAAAAAAAAAAACTAGTTATTTTTAATGTGTTATGTAGAGAGTAGAATCACATAAGCCTACCACTACCAGATTGACTGTGGCGGCCGCCACTGCTTCCAGTAGATCCAGTCCAGCCATGTTCTCAAAAGCTTCGATTTCGATGCCAGATCAGTCGGCATCACTTTCATTTGCATCGCGCACTATTCCTGCTCAACATGAAGCCACCTGCGAGTTGGAGGAGCGACAATGCAAAATTGAAGTTGCGCGCCATTGAATATGCACTGGTGAATAGGAACTGGACAGCAACGAGACAGTTCGACCTGAGCGAAAAAATTATCCGGGGCTGGCGCAAAGCCATGAGTGCTCTGGTTGATGAAGCCAACAAAAAAGGCAAACTGCAGGAACAAGGCACAGTAACCAGAGCTCGAGCATCATCTGCGCACGACAGCTGCCGCAAGTGTGTATTTTCATTGCATTCTCTAACGAAGGGATCCTAAGCGCATTTTTATAACGCTTACCAACTAAACAAGTGCGCCTTATGCTCCGATGCGACTTATGCGTACTTTTTTTTGGAACAACTGCCGTTTGGAGAGAGTGCGACTTATACTGTTATACACAAGTGTAATTTTTACACTAGAAAATACGGTAGTGCAAAAGTTAACCACTAGAAACAAGTTAACCAGCTGACTAGTTCACATAATTCTTCTGTTTTTCGATGTCCGCTAACAAGAGTATTACGATGCTGCAGAAGCCATTTCTATTGTTCAAGAAGTATATTTTTGAAAATTCTGGCCGTGGTGGCTCAGTGGTTAGGGCGCTCGACTACTGATTCGGAGTTCCCGGGTTCGAACCCGACCACGGCGGATGCGTTTTTATGGAGGAAAAACGCTAAGGCGCCCGTGTGCTGTGCGATGTCAGAGATGCACGTTAAAGATCCCCAGGTGGTCGAAATTATTCCGGCGCCCTCCACTACGGCACCTCTTCCTTCCTTTCTTCTTTCATTCCTTCCTTTACGGCGCTGCGCAGCGGTTCAGGTGTCCAAGGATATATGAGACAGATACTGCGCCATTTCCTTTCCCCCAAAACCAATTATTATTATTATTAATATTAAAAATTCTGGTTCACCTTTGCTGAAAAGCATATACACCGATCCATTGGCTATTTTCTAAAAATCCACATGACATACTTTTCACAGCTATGTAAATATGGAATATATTTGTACTTGTGGCCTAACAGATATGGCTGTGACTTTCAAAGCACTGCCTAGTGTATACAAAGACATGCTCAGATAGTCAACTTCCCGATAATTTTTTTTGCCATATCCTTGTACACTTGTGCCTGTAAAAGAGCAGAGAAAAGCGAAATTACTAATACAAGTAAAATGGGTAGTTGAACGACAAGCTTTCTAGGCCTAATAAGAGCATAAAACGTGAAAGGTATAAAATTATGTGATGTTTCTGAAGAAGACCAACTGGAGGGAGAGAACAAAATTATGCCAGAAAAAAGCCATATAGTACTTTGATTCTGGTTCACATTTCCTCACCTCACAAAAGCAATATTGACATTCTGCACAAACCTCTTCTTTCAAAAATATAAGTGCTAAAGAGAACAGGCTTGTACCATGCATTATTCTGAAGAGCATAACCACACATCATACACAAGTAACATACAATGCAGCATACACACGCTTAAAAATTAAAGGATTATTGACACCTAATTTTTGGGTGCATGTTTTCTTCTTTGTAATAATGCGTAAGGCATTAGTATATATGGATTACCACTTGGTATTTGCCTAAAACCACTAAATAATTTATAATCGAATTTCTCTCATGCTGTTTCAGTTTCAACAGCCAAACGGTGGCGTGATGTCAAAGCTTCGTATATGTCATGTGAGGCATGATTAAACTGAGATATAACCGCTGCTTCATCGTTTAAATTCACTACAACGCTCAAGCCAGCCTGCCTCAATAGCTATAATGACAACGAACGGAGAGAAAAGGGATTATATTGTAGTTTTTGCATGCCTCATTTGACCTAATTGCAACTTTGATGTCACAAAGCTGTTGAAACTGAAACAGCATGAGAGAAAAATTCAAATATAAACTATTAAGCAGTCGCAGATGAATACCAAGTGGTGATCCATGAATAGTAATGTCTTACGCATCACTGCAAAGAAGAAAACATCACCAAAATTAAGTGTCTAGCTCCTTTGACAGAAGCCCATACAGTGAAAGCTCGTTAATTCGACCCCCGTTAATTCGGACAATCAGATAATTCGACCTGCACGCATGGTCCCTACAATTATATATAGGAGTCTATGGGGCAAAACTCTCGTTAATTCGGACAAATTTTACCGCCCATCGGTTAATTCGACCTAGTTCCACGGCCCGCCAAGAGCGGCGCTACTGTAAAGTTGGAAAAAAAGAATGTAGCGTAGGCCATTCGTACGGTCATCGTCATCAGCAGTGCGAGAGAGGGCGAGGGAAGCAAGGTTAGCAGTGGCCGAAGCGCCCGGTGTCTTTCTTAGTGCTTCGTTGCCTCTTGCAGTCGTGCTCAGTCGTCGTGTTAACCCTATCTTCAGCAAGTCTCGTTTTGGCGTGTGTCGTCGTTGCCCCGTGTTTCTTGCTGCTACGATCGCGGTTATTGAACCCTAACACGCCTTTTCTGGATATTGCGTGCTTTGCCAGCGTGTTTACTGTGCTGTTTTCGAGTGCGTAGCGCGCCGTGCTTGTGCGCCTCGCCATCACGTCCTGCTCCGATGGTGACACCGGCAAAGCGGCTGAAGTACAACCAGGCGAAGGACCTAGCCACGAAAGTGGAAATATTGAAGGTGCTGAAGGATGGTGTTTCACGCTCTGACGTGATGGTCAAGTATGATGTTAAAAGAACCACCTTGGCCACTTACGTGAAGAATGAAAACAGCATTATGGAGGCGTTTGACAGTGAAGCCTACGGTGACAAAAGGAAACGACTGCGGACTGCGGCCCACCCGGAACTCGAAGAAGCCGTAATGCGATGGATTAGAAACGCACGTGAGGCCTACCTTCCTGTGAGTGGGCCATTAATTTGTGCCCAGGCTGAAAGGTTCGCCACAAAAATGAACCTTGAAGAGTTCAAAGCTTCTGAAGGTTGGCTTGCTCGCTTCAGAAGCTGTCACAATCTGACTTTTAAGAGTGTGTGTGGCGAAAGAGCATCCGTGGACGAAGACAGGATCGAAGAGTGGCGGATCACCGGGCTTCGTGAACACCTAGCTGCGTACGACGCTCCGAATATATTTAACGCCGACGAAACAGCACTTTTCTTTAAAGCACTCCCGGATAAGACGATCACCTTTAAAGGTGACCCCTGCACAGCAGGGAAAAGAAGCAAAGAAAGGGTCGCTGTGCTACTTGCCGCCAACATGACGGGAACAGAGCGTCTGCCTCTCCTAGTGATCGGAAAGGCTCAGAAGCCGAGGTGCTTCAAGAACGCGCGGCGCCTTCCGGTTGAATACCAAGCCAACAGGAAGGCTTGGATGACGTCCAGCATATTTCAGTCCTGGCTTCATCAAATGGATCGGCGTTTTCGAGCTGAGAAACGGAAGGTCCTCATGGTTGTGGACAATTGCAGTGCTCACTGCAAGGTGTCGGGCCTGGAATGGATTAAGCTTGTGTTCCTCCCGCCGAATACAACCGCAGCCCTTCAGCCCATGGACCAGGGCATAATCCAGCATATAAAATGCAAGTACAGAAAGCATGTATTGCAGCGCATGCTTCTCTGTATGGAAGCTGGGAAGAAGTACGACCTTACGCTCCTCAGCGCTTTGAACATTCTGGCGCACGAATGGGCCAACACACCTACAGCAGTTATTGCGAACTGCTTTCGGCACAGCGGTTTTGTGCAACCGAACTGCGGTGTGGGGGAACTGCCGACAGAAGCAGCTGACGCAACCACAGAAGACGACAGCTGTTTCGACAGCGTTTTGCCTCCTGCCGTGCGGCTCGCGGATTACATGTCCATCGATGATGGTGTCGCCATTGCCGGTCAGCTGACCGAGGACGAAATCATCCAAGAAGTGACAGGCGCCGACAACGACGATTCGTCGGAAGATGACATTTGTGAGCACCTGCCCCAAACGCCGAAGCGCACGGTGAAAGAAGCCGCAGAAGCCTTGTTCGTGCTGGAAGACTTCTGTGAACAAATTCCGGATGGTTCGCGTGCCGCGGAGCATCTGGCAGCTGTTAGAGCTATTGTAGCCACTCAAATTCGCCCGAAAAAGCAGACGACGATAACAAACTTCTTTGCCAAATAAAGGTATGTCATGCTGGGGCAAATTTCATGTTTTTTGTGGTTCATTCGATATTTCGACATTCGGTTAATTCGACAATTTTTCGCGGTCCCGTCAGTGTCGAATTAACGAGCTTTTACTGTACAAAGTGTCACCAACCAAAGAGACGAATCAAACATTGTTTCAGATCTTACACAAGAGTCTTGTTCACAGTGATGATGAATGAAGACGTTTATGATGTCTTTCTGCTTAGTGCCTCTTCACTTTCATCAGCACACACATGTTCAGCCATTTAGCGAGAAACCGTTGAGATGCACACAGTCGTCCACTTCCAGCTTGAATGCGGCTCCGTGCCGCCAAATGTCCGCGGAGTGTCTCTCGCGGGCGCCTCCCGAAACTATTGCGCAGGCTCAGTGGAAGCTGCAGGTGAGTGCTCCTGCTTTGTCATGTGCTACTGTGCACTGGCGACAGAAGCTACGGGCCTAGGGCAAGTGAAGGGTCATGATGTAGAGGACGACACGCCGAAGGAGCCGCGAACAGCTTTCAATGCGGCTGTGCAATAGTTTTGCAGGCGCTCGCGAGAGGCACTCCGCAGAGTGCTGGCAGCACGGACCTGCGTTTAAGCTGGAAGTGGACGACTGTGTATCTAGGCATTGTAGGCCAGCTGCAGCATGTATATCTTGAGGCCATTAAATTTTGCAAACAACTGGAATTTTTTCACTCCTATAGACCATTTTCGCGGCAACGAGGAAAACAGCCTTGAACTCAGCACGTGCAGCACCGCTCCTCCTCTCTGGTATGTGCCAGCGGCAGGGGCGCCAAGGCGTGGTGCACAGTATACGAGTGTGCTGCAGGGTCTTTTACGCAACAAAAGAGCTGAAAAGCGTTTCGCGTCTAGATATTGCCACGAATTGAGTCCTAAGGTCACCCGGCTACCACTGTGTTGTTGTCGGCTGTAGCAACAACTATCGGAAGCGTGGAAAATGACCTCCAGAACAGTGTGAAGAGAATCGACAGCTGCAGCATGTGTGTAGGCGCAGGCTGTTTCATTGGTACCACCTCGCAGATGAGGAACGTTTCTTGATTGAAAGCATCAACCAAACGAGTTTCATCCTTTTGGTCGCATCTCATGCGTGCTCTCAACCCTTTTGGTGAGAGCGGATGTTCAAGAATGTAACTGTATAGAAGGTACAGTACTCACGGATTGAAATAGGACATTCGGAGCGCGTGGCCGTCGCTTCATGGAGCGCCGCCCGTAGACGCTCATGGAACCAAGGTGGTGCATTGTGGTATGGCGCGAGAGGGAGAACATCTACAAAGCAGAATTGTTCCTTCCAGTAGCCAATGAGCCGGCCTGTGGCTTACCACATGCCTGCGTGGCACTGCAAGGCTAGCGCTCCGAATGTCCTATTTCAATCCGTGAGTACTGTACAGTTGGCAGCAGAAGTTTACGGGAAGAGGGTGAGCGGTAAAAAATTATTTCGGTAGTCACATAAGCCGATAGCCTAGAATTTATGAAGGTATGAGAACATGCATGCTCCAACCTTGTTAATAATACAAGGCGACTTGGTCGCAAGGCAGTGATAGAAAATTTTTTTTCCGAGAGCACTCACCCCATTCATTTCTGCTGCCAATAATACGTGCGCATGAGGATATGAGAAAAAAAAGTAATTCGTTCGCAGACGGGCATTTGTCTGCATCAAATGCGCTTGAAAATCATCGTGCATGAAGGTAACTTTCACACAGATCAAAATTTGCAGAAGGCTTACCGTGACAGCTGACTAAATGCGGACAGAAAAAGGAAGGAGATGCCCTGACCTCGCTTTGTTTTTCGTATGTGAAGGCATCGTGCTCTTAATGAGGGTTTGCATGAAAGATTTCGGTGCGCTTTTTCATTACTTTAAAATTGTGCCACAGTGTTCAGATCACAAAAGCTCTGGGCTAAAGCTCACTGTCCCATATTGTCAGTCGCTGATACATTTTAAAGAACACAGTTATATCCCCTGCCTAGAAGCTAGGTCTAGATTTCTGTCATTCGCCGCGACAACACATTCGTAACCGCAAGATGTTCCATTGTAAGAGTGATGGCAAGGGCGAAAAATTTGCTTCTCAGATATCCACGTCAGTCTTCACGAAACAAACTCACTGCCGTTAGCTTTTTGGACAGTAAACTGAGTGTATACACACTGCACCTACTTGACAAATAAAATGAAACTTACATCACACTTAAAACAGTCGTCATAAAGTACCTAGCTTTGCTAGTTTCCAACAATATTCCTAGCTGGTTACCGTACTCTATCTCTGAAACTCAGTGACATATCATGGAAAGTTGCTTGAGAGTTGCCCTGCATCCCTCCCTAGAACGCCTATGCCATTTTTCACCACGTACTAGGTTACACCAAACTCGTTAGATTTCTTTTTACCTATGTCAGTCATCATCACAACGGTGGAAGCGCCTGCGGTGCCATAATCCGCTGGTGTTCTGGCCATTTCTTGGTGGAACGATCTCATTGCTGCTTGAAAACCCTTTTTCTATCAGTGTGCAATTTTAGAACACAAAAAAATGAATGCGGAAGCTCAGAACTGCCGATTTGTGCCATCTGCGTCCTGTTTGGTGTGTGCACCGCGAATGCGATCACACATACCAGCATGGCAGTTGTTTCCAGACTAGACACTAGAGGGCACCAGCTTCCCAAGATGGCGGCACCCATGATAAAATGGTCTATTGACTTCGTGTGATTGTAGCTTGAAATGAACACTTAAGCAAGTTTGCTTTAAACAGAGTGAATGGATGTCAGATAATGCACACAGACTCGTACAGGCAATGGGCAACCAACTAGCTTTGCAATTGGAGCAATGCTGCAGAAGTGCCCTGAAGTTATAAAAAAGAAGGTATTGCTGTTGCATGTCAGCTAATCAGGAATGCCATGGTAACACGGACAATTGAGCTAGTTGGTACATCTTTGAAAACTTTCGAAAAGCTGCGACAGGGGACACCAAGAGAAAGACACGAAGGACAAGTGCTACTATCAACTGAAGTTTATTAGAAAAAACACAAGGTTAAATAGCTCACACAAGGCAGCCAGCAGCGCATGCGCCTACCCCAAAATGACAAAACGAATCACTGTGTTGAATTAAGATACTGAATTTCACAATCATGGATTACAACAGATGGTGTGCTGACGCACATGTTGGAGTTTTTGTGAATATGATATGCCTCAGATAATTCCCTTGTTAGCTGATTGGAATGCCTATACAGAACTTTTTTACTATTGAACAGAGGTATACATGCATTTTTGTCCAACGGGTTAGAATTTTTAAGTTCACAGTCTCTGTAATGCAGGGCCAAATTAGAGGTAGGAGCCCCCTTCAAAGATGAATTATGTTGGCATAGCCGTTTGTTTATACATTTACCAGTTTGGTCTATATAACTCTTGCCGCATGTGAACAGTACATCATATACAACTCCCTCGGCACAAGGTGCAAACAGCAACTCATGTTTTATATTGCACTGTTTTTTACTTTCTTTTGACTTTCGTTTTTCTAATCTGGCTCTCCTATCGACCATAGCACAAATTTTTCCAAGTTTTTGGGGAGCTGAAAACAGCACCCTTACCCCATATCTAGTACCTACATGTTTTAATTGGTGGGATAATCTGTGAATATACGGAATTACAGCACACTTAATTCTACACAGTGATTCATTTTGTCATTTTGGGGGTAGGCGCATGCGCTGCTGGCTGCCTTGTGTGAGCCTTGTGTTTCTTCCAATAAACTTCAGTTGATAGTAGTGCTTGTCCTTCGTGCCTTTCTCTTGGTGTCCCCTGTCGCAGCGCTTTCGAATGTTTTCAAAGAATGCCATGGTGCTTCTTTTGCACTGTGCCTGTTATCAAGAATTTCAGTTCTCTCAACTGAGAGTGACAATAAGCTGAGTGCTCACTGTGTGGGCTTAAATTATGATTATTTCCTCTAGTCACTTGATGCAAGTCTGCTTTCACTCCTAGGCAGTGTATGTGTCCTTTCAGAGAGGTTCCTGCAACTACACTCCCAAAGTGCCCAGGCGCCCACTAATGGACTTGCGCCAAGTATCGTTCCATGCCAAGGCCCTGACTTTGCACTCAACCATCTTTGATTTCTTTAAAAGAAATCATATACATGGTGGTACTGTGGTAAACATTCTCCCAGCTTGCTTCTGGTGAAAACATTCTTTTCATGTTGTGGCTGCCATCATAAGTTCGCAAATGATAACAATACATGGTCTGCCAAAAAAAATTTGTAAAGGATAAACTTTTTCATGCATGACTATGAAAATTTCTTTTGGTAAATAAAATACATCATGCTTTTATGTATAATAATGACATCAAAGAATTTCTTTTATTTTTCCCCAGGTGTGATAAACCAAAAATGTATGAAACAATGGTACATTCAATTTTTTAAATTGTATGTTCTCATAGTAGTCCCTACCAACTATTTTCTCAACTCTGCAGAAGGGAAAGAAGCAGATAAAAATGTTTCGGAACACAAGGATTATACACCATGTCAGAAAAAATATTCTAAACTTTGTAAAAATTGTTTTGCAGCATATTGAGCCGCCATTTACATAGTGAAATGGTACAATAAAAAATATGAAACGTAGTATGGTGCACAGTACCACTCAATGGCATTTACTTCATGAAGTTCAGACAGAACACCTTTTAGTGCGCAAGCACTAATCCAATGGGCAAATCCCTGAGCAAAATCGTCCGTTGTCTGTTCACGTTGTCTGTTTGCAATGTCTGTTTGCCTAGCACAAGCGCTCCATCCCGCGGCACTGCCCACTCTTTGTCGTCTTTTACTCGGCGCTAATCCGGTTGTCTTGGCCCGAACAAAATCGTCTCTTACGTGTCCGCGACACTGCCTGCTCATTGTTGTCTTCTACTTATCAAAAATCCGTGCTTTCGCACTGATTCGAATGTAATAAATATTCTCTGTACTGTAGGGTGCCCCGAGTACTCTAGGGTACCTAGGGTATCGCTCTAGGGTACCGTGAGTACGACGGTGCACAGTTCACAGCTGAGGGTGATGTAGGCTTGAAACACCTGTGTACCTTTCAAAGATATCGCCCTTTCAAACTGCCCAGTAAGCTCAATTTCTCTTTCTTGGATAATTTTTTGTGGCACCCAGAGGGCTAATACAACCTTGATATTTTTACTCCGCTCATGTAAACAGCTGAAGGGTGAGGGGGAGGGAAGGAGGGGGGGGGGGGGGCATTATTTCACACTTGTGTACAGTCAGAGACGTAGAGCGACCAACTGGCCTACACTGATGTGTTTCCCTCTTCCTCTTTATCTCTCTCTTTCTCCACGGTCACTGCCCGAATAACAGATGTGCTGGCTCCACTTCGCGCACGGCATACGGCACGATCCCTGAAAACGGTTTTCACTTTCCTTCCTGTCATTAGATATCGATATTACAAGCTCCAATTCACGTGGAGGGACACTAGCCTCTGTAGTGGTGCTCGGACCGAAAGTGGCATGATGTTCCTACTACACGACGGCTCCATTTCAATTTTTTGCAACTATGCCTTTGAGCAGACCATCCAAACCCAGTGCATCATCACATATGGGCAATGGAGCACCGGCTCTCTGTCTCCTTGGCTCTGGCGGCAGTGTGCACTGCACTGAAGAGCAAGCACAGAGTATCGCCAGAGTACGACACGGGCTCTCAACTTACAAAGTTATTTTCTCCCATAAAACAAAAGCTGCTGTGATTAAACTTCCTGAAATAAATGCCACTGAATGGTGCTGCGTGCCATACTACTTTCATACTTTTACTTGGGCCATCTGACTAAGTAAATTACAGCTGAATATACCACAATAAGCAATTTTTCCAACACTTAGAATATTTTTTCTGACATGGTGTAAATTCCTTGCATTCCAAAAGAGCTTTACCTGCTTCCTTACCTTCCTCAGAGTGTAAGAAAATGGCTGGAAGGACTACTATGAGAACATACAGTTAAAAAAATTCAAAGTACCATGGTTTTGTAACTTTTTTGGTGTTTCACATTTGGGGGAAAACTGAAAAAAAATTTTTAAGTCATTATTATATATACAGGGTCTGTCCTGAAAGTAATGAGACAAGTCGCGGCATGGCGCATGCATGCGCTAGATTGGGAAACAGGTTTTGAGGAAGGAGGGGGAACTTTCAGCTTCACAATGAGACGAGCTCAGTCGGCTTCGAGCAAGCAAAGTGAATTCACGTGTTTGAGCGTGTACCCGTTTTATTGCTGGTTTGAGGAAACCATGGAGCAAACGTTAGAACTGCGCTATGCGGTGAAGCTTTGCGTTAAACTGAGCAACTGACCTACATGATCGACATGATCAAGACAGCATGTGGGATTGATGCAATGTCCAAATCACAAGTGCTCCAAAGGTACAAAGCATTTACAAGCCACCATGAAAATGTTCAGGACGACATAATCAACATTACCATCCGTAACTGTTGTTGACGGGCGCCCGGACCGCTGCTCGTTGTGAACGTCTTCACGGCCGTTTGTAAATGCTTTGTGCCACTGGAACACTTGCCATCTGGACACTGCATCATTCCCATATGCTGTCTTGATCATGTCTAATGTCGCGGTAGGTGACTTATTCACTTTAATTCAAAGCTCCACCGATTAGCGCTGTTCCAATGTTCATTCCATGGTTTCTTTGATGCAGTGACGAGAAAGGGGTACACACTCAAACACGTCCACTCAGTTTGCCTGCTCAAAGCCTACTGAGCTCGTTGCTATATGAAGCTGAAGGTTCCCCCTCCTTCCCCCAATACCGGTTTCCCAATGTAGCGCTTGCACGCACCACGCCGCGACTTGTCTCATTGCTTTCAGGACAGACCCTGTAAAAACACAATGCCTTTCATTCAAGTGAAAAAGATTTCACAGTCATGCGTGAAAAATGATCTTTTACAAATTATTTCGTAGACTATGTTTTACTATCGTTTGTAAACCTAAGATGATGCCAAAAACAAGCTCTGAAAATGTATGCCAGAGTAATATACCAGGATTATTTTTAAAGAAATCGAAGATGGTCAAGCGTGAAGTCTGATCATTTGGCATGGAATGAAAACTTAGAGGTGCACTAAAGTGGAATCTGAACTCGTCTTTTTACTATGGGAATTTGATCTACACGATCCAAGCATTCTTAAAAACTTCAAATTATTGTTCTGTGCAGCTGAGTTCCCTAATTTAAATCAGATTTAACGTCCCGGCTCCCGTCGTTTTTTGAACTCAATGCTGAAGGTAAAAGGAGTCAACCGACATGTGGAGTGCCTTTCAGCCAGTCGCGTGGCAGCTTTGCTTTTGGTTTTATTTTGTTTTTAGGTTTTTGTGAATAAATAGTTTCAGTTGCAGACAACATAGCCGTAAATTAGGCCCACGGAAATAAAAATATGCGTGGACTCTTTGATTCACGTATCACACTGCTGACGGCAGAGCAGCAAGCTGCCACGGGACTGGCTGAAAGGCACTCCTCGCGTTGATTGACTCCTGCTACCTTCAGTGTTGAGATAAAAAAAAGGCGGGAGCTGGGATGTTCAATGCAATTTAAATTAGGAAATCGGCCGCACAGGACAATAATTCAAAGTTTCTAAGAATGCTCGGAACGTGTAGATCGAGTTCCCGTGGTAAAATGACAAGTTCAGATTCCTCTTTAGTGCACCTATAACTGTAGTGATGCTTGTCCAGTTCTTCCTGGTGTGAACGCACTAAACTTCCTATGCCTGCTTCAAGAATGTGGTATGAAGTATACAACACTCTGAACAGGGGACAAACAAGCTCCAAAGCTTCTTGGAGCAGCTGATTCTCAAAACAATGGTAACCTGAAACAAACTTTCCAAAGTGTTTAATTTGCAGCTGTACGGAATAAACAGAAGTTGGTAAAATTTCCACAAACGGTGAAGTTGTATTGCCACAACATATATAAGCCACAGCTAGCCTACTCAGATCTCACAGTTTTATAGCAAATGTCAAAAGGATGTCCACGTCCAGTTACACACCTGAGAAGAGTGAAACCATACACTTCTGCTGTTACCGTGACATTTTCAAATTCAGGCTAAAAGAAAATTTTCATGCACAACTTATATACGCGGCACTGTCACTTCAATTCATTTTGTAAATCATTTCATTTCATAATTCTGTCAATAATAAGTAAAATGTATGTCTTATTTCCATGTCCCTCCACTTCACTAAAGTACTTTGAAGCAGTGCAAACACAAAGAAGAAATGCAATTCTACTTGCCTGTGGAGAGTTGGCATTGGACACCACAATAGGCTGGCCATTGTCAGAGCTCTCCCTTATCTCTATGTCAAGTGGAACATCTCCTGCAAAGGTGAAAACCAATCATAATATTTAAGTTTATTTAAAGTTAACATTTTTCACGATGGTGACCAGCATATTATATAACATTACATATCTGCACATCAGCTGAACTCCACATTATCCGCCTGTGGCCTCTGCAGACCCCACAAAGGTACCATACTCCATGCAACACAAAGATGCAGGCAGTGCAGTGCAACAATGGCTGTTTACTATTTTAGTACAGAAAAAAATGGTTCGCTTGATCCATTCATGAGGGAAAAAAAAACAAATTTGTTAAACTGACACATCATATACACAAGTTAGTTACGGATTTCTCCAAGCATTCTACCTGAATTTAATTTGTTACATTCATTACTTTCTTTCAGACTCTTTTATTGAAACAAGGTTTAACTGCGCAAGTGTAATGAGAACTAAAAAACAGCACAGCTAGTGGTACCATCCCCTTCTTCATTTTTAGCTTCTAGTTTTTTAGGTCGCATCTTCTCACTTTCTTTTTTAGTGCACGTAACTAATGAGTAATTCTCTTTAAGCCTTCAGCTACCTTAAATAACTAGTTGATTACAGCTTTACTACACAATACAACTTCAATAACTTGAATGCAAATATTTAAGAGGCCCAAACTAGAATGCACTGTGTAGGATGCATTACATTTCATAGTGAACCAAATGCTTTCTCAGCCACTGGTAGATAAAATGGACTCGTGAGCAACCAGCCTTTTGCCAGCAGGTAGATGATGGCTTGCCACTGCAGACAGTACAGCAATCTCTCACACCACATTGCTTCTACGAAACACAATACGGTCATGTGATATTGAATTTCCCAAAGCTGCCCATGGGCTATGAGAGATGGCATAGTGGAAGGTTCCAGGTTAATTTCAACCACCTGGGTTTCTCCAACTTGCACTGACATTGCACTAACATGGACACTTTTGCATTTCACTTTCAATGAAATGTGGTCTCCATGGCCAAGGTTTAATCGCCACAACATTGGACGCAGCAGCAAAATGCCACAGCCATTGAGACACCATGACAGGTGCCTGTATGTCACAGAACTGTGTAATCACAGCTACCACCATGAACTGCTTCCACAAGTGTGGATTTTTAATCGTCCATTAAAAAAGAAAACTGACGTCAAACTGAAGTTGGTCTAGATCGATGTATCAACCCTTTATCCCTTTCTCACGAATAAAGAAGCCACAAGCACTAAAATAATGGCTTTCATAAGCTAGAAGGAAGCAGAAAAAAAGATGTATTGCCAACACTGGCAATTTCTGCATGTATACTGCAATGCCACCAGGTAAGATTTTTTTCTTTCAGAGAACAGAAAGTAAAGGATTATGCAGTTGATTGTTAGTCGCCTTTTGAATTGCTACTGCCCTTTAACTGCACTACGAACAAAGTAATAGCTAGTGGTTTAGCATTGCTAAGCATGAAATATTGTGTGAAAGCACAGTTTTTTGCAGGTCGACACCACAGCTACGTATCTGAAAGCGCAATTGAGGTGTCCACTGACCCAGAAAGCCAGTTATGTGCGCTTCAACTTTTTAATCATCAATGCCAATTTACCCAATGTATGCCAGCGGCCTATGCTCTGGTGCCACGTTCCTGCAGCAAAGTAGCCAATGCCGCTGCGTATTGCTCTAGTGCCATGTTTCTGCCACACTGTTGTCCATGCCGATGCATGGAGCAGACATCTCTCCGTCATTACCACCACATAGCTCAAAGTGCGAACGTTAGTCTGACAGTAGTATTAGTTGATGAAGATGACAATGTGCAATGCACAGTGCAAGAGTGTGCTGCATTTTAACATGAGGCATGTTCGTGCGATGATAGCCTAGTGCTCTCGTGCAGTGGCCAGCGAAGCTGATCTGTTCGCGCCAGCACGACTTCTAATCCCACTCGCAGGTATTTATTTTTATTTATTTATTTCAATTGGCACACACCCACAAAATCTAGCTCGGGGTTTACCCATCAGAATAATGCTTCCACACTAAAACTAAACATGAAAAATTAAACAAAGGGGGACACTGGTCTTTGGGACCAAAAAATGACCCAAAAATCTATTTTCTAAATATGACATTTCTGGAATCTACAGCTATTAGTCTCCAACTCTACCAATTTTTTTTCCTTCAGGAAATCAGTATTTTGACCATAATATTAAATTCAGATCATCATGTGGGCTGAATTTGTGCACGAGGAGATGAATTAACGGCACGAAAATTTCAGACACCTGGCTGTCTTGTATGTCGATATCTCAGCATCTAGAAAGACAGAGATGTCATACTGTTTGCTAAGGCAAGCTGAAGACTGTGTGTGCAATAATCAAAGCACAATTGTTCAATCACGCTTCAAAAATTTGTAATTTTTCAAAGTTTATCGATGCATGATATTCACACCTTTAAATGTTACTATTCCAAGTGTTGTAAAAGTACTAATGAGACTAAAATAGAAAAATGGCTTTGATTATTACACTCTTTATTCACCATATTACGTAGCATTGGATTAAAAATTAATTTTATTATGCTGTTTGTGTGCACTGAGGTACTAATGAATGGCTAATTAAAATTATCTTAGGTACTAACTGATTTATGGAAAAGGTAATTTAAAATTTGGAATCAGTATAAAAACTGAGCAAGGTGATACAGTTTCATTAGGATTGGACTGAAAATAAGGAAAATAGGTCTAAGGCCAGCGTGCCTCCTTACAAAGCGAACCCGGAACAACTGAAGTCATCACCCACCTCAAGAGTTTGAATCGAAATGGCAGGAAAGAATATGACAGCCTTAACTCCAAATTTATCAGCAATGAAAATACTTTTTGCAGCCGAACAAACTTCAACGGTTGTGAAATGCTCAGCCATCGGATTTTACTATAAAAACAAAAATTCAATTTAGCTGCCTGCAGTGTACCTTTAACGGAGTTGGCCAAAATTCACCAGCCTTCAAAAACACGAAAAACTTGGAATAATTTACGTGCAGAAGCATCAACACACTATTTTATCCCCGAAAACAACAAACTTTCCCAACATGGCTATTTTCTCCCGTATCATGTCACACACATAACACGAGTAACTCTCTGTTACAAAACAAAGATTTGCTCTTAGTGGCATTAAAAAACAATGAATTTCTTCGCTGCATCAAGCATATGGCTTCTGCAAAAGGCACTGCAAAAAACTTGGAACATGCTAAATGCCTCTCCCCAGTTGTGATGTCAAGCAAGACGCTTGACATCTTATGCTGATAGTGCTAAACTGCACTATCAATGTTTCGAATGAATCTGATGCACTTTTCATTTATTGAATAACATAATGATAATAGTATTTGAGATTTTAGCTACATCATGTGCAATATTATCAAAAACATCATTTTTGCGTATCCTCAATGCACAAAGCAGCGAGGAGGTCCACAAAGTGGCCACACACCTAATATATCCAGTGCCATCTCTCGTGCAAGCTCAGTGGCACCATCCTTGCCAAATATGTGTGACTCATGGCCACAGCTTGGGCATGCTAGGCGACTCATGTTCTGCACCAATCCAAGTACAGGTACGTTGACCTTCCGGAACATCTCAGCCCCCTTGCGTGCATCAATCAGTGCAATCTCCTGAGGCGTTGTCACTACAACAACCCCTGCAGTGCAAGAGAACACCAATAAAACAAGTTTATCACATATGAGCCAAAGCACTTCCTACACAGCAGCTTGCTCAAGAGCCAAGGTCAGCTTATTGCAGTGCCACATCTACATGGCAGGGGCAGGTACCAAGTAAGAAAGTACACAATAATTCTGTAAAAAGAAAAAGCAGACCTACTGTTCCTGAAGACATGGGTTCTCCTTGTTGGGTATTATCAAGTATTAAGAACCGAGGAAGCTAAAACCGACATGTTAAAACACATCAGTAATAGTAACCAATCATTGTTATTTGCTTTATTTGAGTGTTCATGAACACCACACAAATTATTAGTGATTTTGAAGAAAAAAAATGGTGCAGTAACTGTCTCATTTTTCAATGGACACCTCAAACGAACCGTGAGGGAAAGTAGGAAGGTGGAAGTGAAAGAAGAGAAGGAATGAGGTGCCGTAGTGGAGGGCTCCGGAATATTTTCGACCAGACAAATGAGGCTTCTTGCTCACAGTCTGTCTACTGTGCGAGTGTCAGCAGCAGAGGTTTACTTACACACTACACTACAAAACATCAAGGCATGAGCGACCAATGGCATCACCTGACACAGGAATGTTCTGAGAGATGGAAAGCTGTGTGTCCCCTGTTCCTGGTGGCATGTCAACAACAAGGTAGTCCAGTGGGCCCCATGCAACCTAGAATATGCCAAGCAACAAGGCATCTGTATGTAATATCTTCCCATTAGCTCAGCTATATAACTGCATAGCCATACAGCAGAACCTTGATATGGCATCATCCCGACCACAGAAAACCTCGCTACAATTGGGAATTCACAATATAAGCAAGCAACCTTCCTTTGCATTTACTGACACTAAACCATTTCAATACATGCAGGCTTAATAACAATCAAAAAAACATGCCACACACACAAGCAACATTCAGCTTTTGTCTATCCTAGTGTTAAAGAGGCACTGAAGCAACTTCTAGTGAGACTGCATAAACTCGCTCAATCACTAGTCACTACAGTTAAACCTCGATATAACGAAGTCGTAAAAATCGGCACTTTACTTCGTTATAATGAAATTTCGTTGCATCGAAATTTCGTACCTAGCATGCGGAAACATTACCAAATCACTTGCCAGTTGTAAGCACTCATCCTTTATTTTCTCTGAAAGTAATCAGTGACTTTCTTTTGCGTCTGCTTTGCAATCAGAGATGGCCTCACACTGCGTTCATAGGCCCACAAGGATTGCATTGCATCTTGCTCATCGTCACGGCGACATTTTCCTTCCGGGTAAATTTTTTTAGGATACGCGACTTCGTTGTAATGAAATTGCAGCAATATTACTTCGTTATGTCGAGGCAAAATATACATGGTTTCCAATGGGGAATAAGTTGAATATGCCTTGTAACTTCGTTATATTGAGGATTTCGTTATATTGAAGTTCGTTATATCGAGGTTTAACTGTATATACCCTTGTCATGAACACATGAGCTAATAATACATTTCTACATGCAGCAGAGAACCCACAACCGCACAGGAAAGTTGGCGAGTTCTTTCCGGCGACCTTTTCATGCTTGCACCTTCTTCCGTCGCACACTACTGCATAATTCTGTTTAGAGATAGCAATTGGTTAGACTCTTTGAGGTGTTACGCAGCTACCATCGCCGCAGCCAATCAGCAGCATCGCTCCTGTAGGGCAAGAAGCTCCGCCTCCACCACTTGGGGAATTCCCGCGTTGGGGCCGGCGGAGCAGCACCGACCTTTGAGCGTACAAAAAGTGACAAGAGGAGAGGGAAAGGAGCAAGAGCACTGAAATTCAAATTTTTTTCGAGCAAGCAGGCAGATTGTGGTAATGCAATCATTACTATACATCCTGATGAAGTATGCTTCAAAAATTTTGAGCTCTTCTATGCCCCTGCTTCTTCCAAGAACGCTTACATTGCTGAACAGTGGGTAGCAGCCACATCCGGAGCAACGGTGAGGCAAGTTTGCTCCGTCAGTTGAACCCAAGGAAGCATAGTGTTCAAGCAACCTGTCATTGATACATGGGCCTGTTTGGCCAATATGCAAACCTTTTCACATGTAAAAGGAATCTTATACACCGCAAGTGTGGCATGGTGATGATTGCATTGGCACAACCTCAGGCTGCATGTTTGAAAAAAATTTGAATTTTTAGATCACTGGTGATAGAACTGCTGTCTATGTACCCTCTGTCATTGTCGGGTGATTAATGCTGGCTGTGCTGCGCATGCCCTGTTAGCCTAGCTGGGGGACATATTTTCTCATCGTAAGTGTGCCTTACTTCTTCTCTAACCTTTCATCTATTTATCCCGATAGCATTACAGAGCTCATGTTGCAGAATATGTGGTGTCGCTGTCGCAGTCGTTGACCGTGAACGAAAAATCGATGAAAAATCCCCAGAGAAGCAACCTAGGAGGCAGGTGGGCCGCCTAGGTATTGTTACCTTGTGGCGTCATCACAACCTGCCCATCAGATTGTGATCAAATTGTTGACAGGTGGCAGTTAAATTAAAGATTTGTTGCTAGAGGCTGCTCGGCAAGAGCAACATGGGTCGCACAAGCGCCATCCACTGGTGGCAGTTCCTGCCATTGCAGGGCAGTGGCGCATCGCTTAATCGCTGCACCACTGTGCCAGAAGGGGTATGAAGACTCTCAGGGATCCATGAATGTAAATTTGAGATTGACCAATTCTGCATACACATGGGAATTAACCCATTATGCTATCACATCATACCCTCAGGCGGAGCTTAAACGTGCCCTCCAATTTCTTTACTGGTTCTTATTTTCTACCATACTTGCAACTTATTAGAAAAAGCTCACTCAAAATATTGATAGTGACACAGATGCCGTATTTACATAACCTTGAAATAGGGTGGACATGTATTCATGTGTAAAGCATGAAAAACTAGAGAAAAACTACAAAACTACATTTTAAAACAAAAACAACTGATGAGCATCCAATAAATTTCCTCTTAGTATAATATGCAGAGAACATGTAAAGGGTGCCTAGTTTGAACATACCTGCCTGAGAAGCTTTTCGATGGCAGACATTACCATTAGTCCTCGCCAAACAACGGGCACTTTTTCGTCGACCAAAAACCCCATGGACATACTGCATTGTTCAGGCAGGAAAGGGTGACAACACACACAAGCATCAGTGCAATGAAAGCTGTCAGTTAAACAGGCTAGCTTGACAATGTAAACTTCAAAAGAGCAACAAGAAACCCAGCATCAGCACAACTAAACAGGTGGCTTCAGAAGGAACATAAAAATAACAAAGCAAGACCAAATGTGCATTGATCCTACCAAAGAAGCATGGTTGCAGTGCCAACGTAATTAGGCAAAATTCACAAAAATATAAATCTTCCATGTCAAGCAGCCCAAAAAGTGATAAAATATTAGTATAAATATCGTCCAGACAAACAGGAGTTATCTCACCACTTAATCCCATAGTTGACCAGAGGTTTCATGAGGTTTTCTGCAAAAACAAAGTCAATTGCTTTTTGCAAGATACTGGAAGAAATAAAAGCAAAAACAAGTAGCTGAGGACACCTCAGTTTAAAACGTGCTGGCCTCTCCCTCTCACCAAGAGTAAAGAAGTGATACCAAATGCTGTACTGCACCCATTCAAAGGCCCATGTGGACCACATGGTACATAAATGGGCTGGGTCAAAAACACTGTTCGTGACAAACAAAAGTGCAATAAGAGGTGCATCAAAATGCTAACACAAAAATGTGTTAGTCCTTAGGTGCTCCCTGTTCTGCACTACCATCCGTTATGAACCACACAACCACAGGAGGCCTATTCTTTTCTCACAAACAGGAAACAAGGTTAGGTAAACCCGAGAAAAAAATTTTCCACAATAGGTTCTTCCCATTAATTTTTTCCAATATCAATTATTGCACATGACATTTTTATTCCTACCGCTTCTCTGCCCAAGCCAGATGTGTCACTCAGGCCTTATCATGCATGTAACTGCAACATTCAACAATGTTCACAACTGCCACTTGAAATGACCCAGTAGCATTAAAGCTGCATTTACTACCATTAGGTACCATGTGACTCAATCTTATCTAATCCTATATTCCTTATACAGGACATGGACAAAAAAAAACCCGACAAAAATTGGGTTTCTCCTGAAAACGAAAAGCCTTGCAAGTAGTTTGTTCACACCGAGTCATGGACACCTCACTACCATGCTGTCTGCAGCTTTCAAACATGCCACCATCATTCAAGTAAACTGAAAACTACATGCTCTCCCACCATTGCGCTCCTTTCCACTGTTCATCTCTTATGTCTCCTTTTGACACCATTGCCTCCTCTTTACTATTTTTAAGTTTACAGTCGGGGACAATGCTTTTGATGCATGTTCAAACTGACAGAGCAGTCATGAATGGGGCCTGTACATGCTAAGGAATTTGAATGCACACAATGCTATTTGAAAAGCCAACAACAAATACAGTCATCATTTCACACACTAAAGAAAAACAGAAAGCAGCCATAGCTAGCAATTGCAACAAACCTAGATCATGGATCTAGCAGTGCACAAATAAAATATTAAGGCACACACTTTTCAAACCCAGCCTCTTTGAAGCATACCCTGCATTCTCGCATGACAGCTCATAAAAGTCACAGCATCTCCAATACAAAACAGCACATCCAGCAAAGTAGTTGACCAGTGTTCGCTAGTTGTGAAAGCTACAGTACTTGTGTTCCTTCCTTGTGTTACTACCCATTTCACTATTCATGTTTTTCTCACCATGTGAAAAGACATGACAAAAACAAGGGCAGACAGGCCAGGCATAGTTGCTGTAATTACTTCAGTGAATTATGTACCAAATTAGAGGCAAATACTTTTCAAGTAGCACATTTTAACGTGAAAGTGTTAAGGCTCCTGTTAAGCAGAAAACCCAGCGTCGTCCTGGCGGTGTTGTTGCAGACAACCCACGTCTCGCGTGACGTCATACATGTATGTCTGGAATGAAAATAATTGAAAAGAGGACTTGTGATGTGAAATAAAGGTTGGCACATATCTTGAACAACTTAAGATTATAAAGTAATTTATTTTACGCAAAAAGAAAACATTTCCATAAATTTTAGTAGGGATTTTAACCCACCACCGTTAGGTCGTCAGATAAAGGCAATGTAGGTATGTTAACTTGGCTGGGGTACACAGGGTGGAGGGGGGGGGGGGGGGGGGGGGGGGCTTTCATTTGTGTGCGGTGTTTGCCTAATTTGAAGCTTAGTAATGTGTTGATTAGTGGAGTGAACTAGAGTAGAGTAGAGTAGAGCAGACTAGAGTACTAGAACTAGAGTAGAGTAAAATAAAGAGTACAACCAAAGTGTTAAAAGATATGAAAAATGCATGAAGGTAAACACAAGCATCCTAAACACATATCCCGAGCAGTCACATGTCAGTGCCATCTTTTTATAGCAAAGTACCATGGCAAACCTAATAAAAGCATCAAAACAATTGAACTGCATGCTCATAAGCATGCAACCTGCTTTGGAGCTGCAAGAAAAAAGTGAAAATGTCAGCTACATCTGCTAGCATTGACACAGCACCTACGCTACTTATTGGGATTTGCAAGCAAGGAACGTCCAACGCAAACGCACGTTGTGTCAATTCTGGTTCGCCACTCAGGTTCATCATGCGTGGAATAGATGGCCCATAGACATCAGCATCAAGCAGCCCAACAGTTGGCTTCTAAGGAAAGCAACAAGACCATAGAGAATAATGATGAAATCTCACCTGCAATCTACACAACTAAAACAATACTCTTAATGTTCCACTGATGGTTGTCTCAAACAAAAAGCACTGCCACCAGAGTTTACCACTGTGACTAATAATTCTCGCAATCCTGAGAGAAGAATATATGTGATAATATTGGTATTGTCAATGAATAAACTTAAGTGGCTTAGTATTTTTTTCCATCATGCAAGAAAGACTATTTTCAGAAATATTACTATTACCAAGCATCCAATCTGTGAACATAAAAACAAAAATCTCTAAAAGCATGCCAATTTCAAGACTGCAAACTTTTCTTCTCTTGCATTCCCACACAGCTTTAATACTTCAAGAATAAGCACTTGTACTCAACCACGGACAGGTTAACAATGAGCACGTCTGCACTCTCACTCTTCTCATGTGTGACTTCTCTTAGTTATTGTCCTGCGTCACTAAAAAAACGCTATTTTTTTTATCAGTCATGACTACAAATGACCACCTTCCCAATATCCACAACGCAATGCCTAAATTATAATACAGCGGCATGCTGTACAATACTCCGGCTCTGTCAGACCAGCACATATGTTGTCAAACACCCGCAGGTAATAAATGCACAGTCGCAAGCAGAAGAACATGGACCACACTTCAGCACTCAAAGTTTTCCCAAACGTTACCTAGCGAAATGTAGTAAATATTATATGCATATGCAAGTAATATTTACTTTTACCCTTGTGCAAAACAGCATAAAACGTTACTATTTCCATTATGCTACATGACAGAAGAGTTTGGATGCGGAAGCATGGTCTATATTATTGTGTCAGTGACTGTACATGCCTGAAAACCCAGACATTTTCGTAAAACAAAGTGTCTCACATCACATTTTGACTTCTGCTTTACTGAATCATGTCACAAACTACCAGCTGTGCTCCAAGCAGAAAACTTTCAGAACTTTTTCAGTTGCAGAACGAAACAGTCAACTGCAATATTTCTCCACCCACCGACTCATCCAAAGACAGTGCCAATGCCAAGTTGACTGCAAGGAAACAAGAAACAAAAATGCCATAAATGCCTCAGCAAAAACAAGGATATACAGGGAAAATAATGAGTAAGTTACATGCAATATAACTCACCTGCAGTTGTGGACTTTCCCACACCACCTTTTCCAGACGCTACCAGGACAACGTGCTTAACGCCAGCAACTGGAAACTTCTTGGGAAGGCCTCTTGAAGCTCCTTCCTTATTTAGCTTTGCTTGCTTAGCACTTGAATCAGTGCCACAACATCGCTAAAAATAATGAGAAATAGCATATTTGGTGACTTTCTAGCTGCATATTATAACGTGCACAATGGTGCAAAAAACAGCAGCAAGTCTGAGGGTAAGGCCCCAACAACCTTGCTAGAAAGAAAGTTTTTAAACAGCAGACGAGTGCCCCGCAGTACTTCGCTTCTTTCCTCACGTTTTGCTGATTTTACTTTCACGTGTTCTTGGTGTTTTTTTTTGTCTTCTTCTACGGATGAACGACTTGATAAGACTAAAAATATCAGTCCAGAGTCGGTGCTCGTCCTGTCTCTTCTGCCTGGCCTGTCATCCTTTGCAGTCTTCCCACTAGGAACAATCGCAAAGTTGCCCAACTTTCAATACATATGCAGAGTGGTACAACTCCGACAGAATTGCACAGGCATGCATAGAAGTCAACAGGCACTAAACATACTAAAAATTGTCAAAACTGTTTAAACTCCCAAAAGTCGGAGAAGCCTTTGGAACATTCGAACTTTTCTAAAGTGCTGCCGCGTGAGAACATTTCTGCAGCTAAAAACGAAATTTACTAAATGAGCTTAACATGCTACTATAACCTCATGTAGTTCATTACCCATTACCTGCTTTTAAGAGATGAAATTACAGAAGCATAACAGCAATGTTTAGCCAAAATTGAACGCTAATATAACAGCAACCAAATTAAGTATAGCACAAAGTAATACAAGCAATTAAAGTAATAATACAATACATGGCAATTCACAATAACAATAAAATACAAGCTGGCAAGTTTCATTTTAAGCCAGCCCCTGACAATCAGCCGTCATGTTGCAGTCTGGAGCTGTTGCATGGCAAATGTTTGTTCCTTTGAATGTGTCTGGCATTCACTAAACAAACATTTTTTGCCTACCAATGTTCATTATGTATGTCCATTTGGACGACTATTTATGGCCATAATACACAAATTAAAGCAAGACAGAGTAACATACTTCAAGTGCACTAAACGTGAATAGGACTGAAAAGAAAAGAAACAGCAAGCATTGACTTCCAACTTTATTTCAAGAAGATAAACCACGCATGCTTAGTGGATACAATAACACCGCAATTTATTTCTGCAATCAAATCACAGCAGGCTGCAGCCAGAAGTACTACGTAGGGAGAGGTGCATTTTTTACAAGGACCAATGTCTGATAAGCTAACATTTTACATATTACTTTAAGACTGCAATAACAATAAGAAACAGCATACACACAGCTCAAAAACATGACAAAACCACTAATAAAAGCTGCACAAGAACCTATGCCGCATGAGCCCACAGCAATACCACAAGAAATATGCTTTGCGTAAACTTATGGCAGTGCCATCAAAAGAAAGAAAATGATGGAAAACATTTTTTGCTAGACAGAACACAATATCACAGTACTACAGCATATAATCCACCTCAAGACTGCAGTTGGAACCATAGTAATGAAAATTTCATCTGGTACTATGGAAGTAAACAAGACTCCAAACGAAACAACCTCAGAGAAGATTTAGGTGAATAGTCTGCATGAAAAGCTTGCAGAGGCATGGAAGATTGTAAGCATAATACTGGGCATCCCACCTAACTTCAGGCAAGGTTGAAAATAATACCAGAACATTAAAGAAGGCAATAATTAAAATCAGGTTGTTGGCCACTTACTAGAGAAATTTGCTTCAAAAAAATGATTAAAAAAAAGTTATAGCACAAATATAGACAACCACACAGAGATGGCACACATACACAAAACTGACAACTGATTTTATTGCTGGAAGGTGACACCTTACATAAGGATGGGAGGATGAAAAGGATGTGAAAGATACATAACAAGGATTGATGCCACAGCCAAAGTAGCAAAACACATGTGCAGGCAAGCAGTAGCATAGGACACCAAATCAAGTTTCTTTAGTTTTTCTTTTCATTTCACCATGAAAAGAAAAAAAAAAAACTTGATTTGGTGAGCTATGCTTCTGCTTGCTTGTGCATGAGTTTTGCTAGGTTGGCTGTGTCTTCAGTCATTGTTATTTATCTTTCCCACCTTCCAGCAATAAAATCAGTTGTCAATTGGCCCTTGTGTATGTGTGCAAGCTCCCTGTAGTTGTCTATGTTTGCACTGTAAATTTTTACGAAATCATTATGCACCAACTCCCCCCAAAAGAAAGTTTAATGAAGTTCATTAGTAGAGGAACCAATATTCAATATTTTTTTTGTATTCTGTCTAACAAAACTGCTAATTCTTCAGCCTGTGAATTAGGGGGGAATGCTTTCACTTAAAAGCTGTACAGCATTCTGGAACATGTCCAACTCGCAAAGTTTTGCCTTGTTATCAGTAATGGATTAGTTTTTTCCAACAAAACAAAGCATGTGAAATACGAAGAAAAGCCCATGAGACACACACTTGTGAGCAACAGCTTGGAATAGGTGCCACCACATGGAAGACAGATCTTAAGTCAGTCCAGAGCACCTCAACCCCAGTTAAGTCATGCATCCCACAAGCCCATAAGAAATATTATGACCATACATATTAGACCTAGGAGAGGCTAGCACTCATGACATTACTCAACATAACTTTAAAAAGCACCACAGAGTTCTATTCCAACATGCACTGCTCACTGCAAAAGCAGCAGTGAAGTGTCTCGAGGTAAGACGGAGCTAATACCACCTGCACTACCAAGGGGAGTATTAGCACACTGCCAGGCCCTGGCCATAGGAACAGTAGTTCCCCATGTTTAAAGGCACAAGAAGCTAGCAGGTAAGCCCTACTCAGTAAAAATCAGGCTTGCTCCAAACTCTACCCTTAAGGAAATGAAGGTTAAAGACTGAGTGGTGACCTGGAACTTTCGAAGCCATATGATGAGTGCCTAAAACTATCCTAGAATAAGGCACAAGAATCAAGAGGCGCAGACATGGTTGTTCACTAAATACAAGCCAGATGAATAGCAGCAAGCAGGCTAACTACGCCAATGCCCGTCTTGCTACAAACTGACGTAATCAGCGTTGCCACAGAGTGCACAACCCATACACACTTCATTTTGACCTTGTTTAGTCAGACAGCGTCACGGGACAACACTGCGCACAGCATAGAATCCCCAAGAAGAGTGTTTCAAGTTATTTCCCCTTCATCATACTGGCAGAACCAGAACGTAAGCAGCATATCGTGAACGTAATGCACGCCGCTTAACCGTCCGCATGCTTCATCAGAAGCCCCACGCTAGGTCCTAGCATGGAAAAACGCCAGCGGTTTCCACTCAATGGTATCTATTTTCAGTTAAGCCCTAGTTTGAAAAACGCGTTCCTTTCCGCTTCGACACCTAGTTCGGCGACGGCTTCCACAAACGTGAAGTCCTCACACGCTCATGACCCAACAACACAGATCTAGAAGCTGAAACCTCGCGCTTGTAGCTTCTGATGCAGTGCCGCAGAGAGCTATCGCCGAGTTACGAGTTCTGCGCGTATGACGGCGACACGAAACACTGACCACTCAGGCTTCGAACGAGCCTGTCACCTATTGTTAAGCCACGGTACATACCGATGGTGTACTTTGACAAAGCGAGTAAACGCCAGTAAACTGGTTTTCACTTCTTAACGTGTAACTCCGGTAGTAAAGTGGTCTTGCAAACAACTGGATTGATAACCAGCACCTTCTAGCCGCCATTTTTAAAAACAGCCTTGACGGTAATCATTTTGACTTCACCGCGCCCACGTATTCAGTGGGTAATTAAGACGCAGTTCTTCACCGTGCACATGTCAGAAATACAAATGCACGTTTTAATTTACAAATACAAATGTACAAAGGTGTTCGTAAAATGATGGATGCTTTATTCCGTGATCCCATCATGGACCCCAAGAAATCCTGCTCATGCACGACCACTAGCGGTGGGCCGGTGATCACAACTAGTCACGAGCATCACAAGTTGCACGAGCGATTTAGGCACAGTAATATTCTAGTTCACTGTAATTTAGGATTTTATTCGAAATCAAGATGCCAGCGCTACCAGCGTGTACAACCTGTCAGCAGTGCGTCGGCAACGGAAGCGCGGGGCGTAAAAAAATTAACCGTTTCCTGAGAAGCGTTTTTTTTTTTTTTTGGAAATGATCGATGTAAGTACTAAGTGTTGTAGTATAATTTAAAACGATTCATTATTGTGTGCGCTCTGTGTTGTCACTCTTAATGTGTAATTTTTTGCATTGGAACAGCACCACTGTACTCATTTGCCTGAATCGATAGGGAGACTGGATGCTCGCTCGCGTAGGGACATCCTTTTAAAGCCCCACCGCCGTTTCCCCCTCGCGGTGGCATGTTGGGTCCCAAGCGCCCGTAGTGCACCGCGCTGACCGCACGTTGCACGATTGAACTGGAAATACACAGTACATAGTACACACAAAATCAACCCCTGGTAACTACTTATTTTGAATCCTTGACCCAGAGACGCTGGCTTGCTGCCTGACTCCATTGTCGTCGGGCAGCGCAATAGATCTCTCATTAACCACGTTTGAGTTGAAGCGCAGAGGAAGACGCGGAACACGACCGTCAAGCTTTCATTCCTGCTGCTGTCATCAAAAGGGGAAAAATAAGTTGTAGGACATGGTTGCTGCGTGACGGCAATAAAAAGAGCCTTTTCCCCAGTTTCCCTTTTCCCAGTTTTTTCCTTTTTCCCCAGAAAGAAAATAAACCATTACTGGCTGCCTTTCGTTGGCGTCACGCAGCCACGACGTGACGCAGCCACTTCTTTGCTTACTAATCTACAGAAGATAGGTTTGGCGCTAGGATATTCGTAGTGAGCTGGTGCAAATACATGCGAAGGGGAGGGGTTATAATGCCTTCGTGGCATTAAGATAAAACAAATAATAGACTGGACAAAACTGTGCGACGGAGCTTCACCAGGTGAAAAATTTGTTAATGAGATTCTGCTGGTTTCACCTGGTACCCCAGAAGGAAGCCTTCTGGTTTGCCACTGGTTGAAATGATCCCTGTAGGGCACCAAATGGTTTTTTGCTGGAATCTACTGGTCCTAGAAGGAAGCCTTCTCTGGTTTTCGGCTGTCTACCGGTCCCAGAAGGAAGCCTTCTGGTTTGCACTGCTGGTTGAAATGGTCCCTGTAAGGAGCCTCTTCTGGCCCCTGCTGGGAGCTTATGGTTCTGAAGTGCGACCTACTGGCTCCTACAGAGAGCTTTTTGTTGTTTGACAACTTTTTCCTGTTGTTTATGTTGTAATGGTATTCCTCAATTAACAAAATTTCTCAACTAAATCTCTGAGTTTTTCTGTTATAAACTGCAAAAATAGTTCTGAAATTTAATGAGAAAACTATGTACATTAACTGTTCCCCACTAGCACCTGTGGGATTCCCTTAATGAGGGAGTATATAAGCATGAGCACATAGTAACAGTTTATTAATGTGAGTGTATGTTTCTCATATATATGTTATGTGTATTGCAGTGCTTTGTTGTTGGGCTTGTTGGCACTTGCTACAATTGAAGCTGTGTGTTCTCACTATAGGCAAGTCTGCGTGGTTCTCCAGTGTGACACATTTTAGTGTAAATTGCTTCTATGTTCCTGAATTTTTGGAGTTTGCTTGTTATCATTAAACAACTGTTTAAAACATTTTGTAACTTAATTGTCAGCAAGGTTAGAAATCTAAGGACATATTACACGGAAGCTTTATCCAAATAAATGTTCCTGCTATCAGCATGCAGTTACTGGTTCCAGCGGCTAATGGTCCCAGCAGCTAATGGTCCCAGCAGCTACAGGGAATGAGCCATACTCACTTACCCGCAAGAGTGCCTAAATAATACGCCTGCCTTATTGGGAAACGCCTTTGTCATCAGGTTGTGAAGAAGGCGCTCAGCAAATTTTGATGTGGCCTCTGGCAGGTTTTAACACTCGCCTTTTAGCTTTCCTGGCCTACGTCATCGGCGCAAGTGCTTGTGGTCTGATGGACAAAACATGCGACTTCTGACAGCGTGGTGCAGAAGGTGCGACGAGTACTGATGCAGCTGTAATCGGGAGAAGAAAGGTAGCCACGCGTAACGACAACGAAGCGCCCGTAATTGGGAGAGGAAAGGTGGCGGAGAACGCATGACGCATGCAAAACCGAGGCGAAAACGGGCAATTTCGCTCATCGGGCCACGCCTCTTTGCTTGAAGTGAGCTTGTGTTGCATGTGTGATGCAGCATTCGAAGATCAAGCTATGAGGGACTGCTGTGTTCCCGGGGTGTTCTGCCCAAACTATTAAAGGGCACCAGATATTTTGCTTTGCTCGTGACAGCGCGTGCAGAAAAAAGCGGCAATCGCAGGTCAAACGAGATGGCTGGATAAATAGTTAGCTTTAAAGTATGATAGGTAAGGCATATGCAAAATGCTTTCTTTGCAGAACAATTTCTTCTAGAGACGGAGGTATAATACGTCACAACTTATAATACACAATTAGCTCTGCATCCTCATAATTACTGGAATTAGCAGCCATAAAAAGAGCGTTCTAGCACTGACAGCATTTATTTCATGGTGAAGGAGAAGCTGTTTAATGGCTGTGTTTGGCGAATATGCAACTGCAGCTCGAAATAAATAATCCTGATTGTTGGAAAAGTAATTGAAATGTAGAGCATCCAGGCCAAGTGATTGCACTAGAATATGCTGCACACGTTGTAATTATGCTAGTATGTATAGGAACAGGACAGAAGAAAGCCAACACACATGAGTGCACTGACTGTTCAGAAGGCACAGATTTTCTCAGCAGATTAGCTGCGAAAGATGGTATACTTCAGGGTAACTAACTCCGATTCACTTTTTGAACAATCTCTGATACCACTCTGTCTTGATAGAATACCATATTTCCTGAATTCCACGCAGCAGCTGCAGTTTTCTCTGCAAAATGGCCCGCCGCCGCATTGTGCTCAGTGCAGCCGAACGGGAGAGTGGGACGCAACATGCCTCCGCCGAGAGTGGTGTCTTCACCCTGAAAGCAGCGCAGGCCATCGAGGCACCCTATATTAGCTGTACTAGCAGCACCAGCTGCTGCCGGTGGCAGAATGACAAAAGTAGATGAACGTGAAACGAAGAGCGCTCCCAGCCTTTCGGTGGCAAGAGGTGGCGGCGCTGGTACAGCTGTTGCGAAACCATTTTTTGGTCCGGCATGCGGACTTTCGATGCTTTCGATTCATTCACACCGATTCAGCGCGAGATTCAAAACTGCATGTTTATGCCGCAAGATTGTGCATTCACTCCAACTTGTTTCGTTTGGTTTTAAGTTTTGTTGCCCAGCCACTACCAATGTAGTCCCAGTAATTTCAAGGCCTGTTTATTGACTTACAGGAGCACATGCGCACAAACCGTCACTGTATTTGTTTTGCATGTAGTGCAACATGCACTCGGACTCAGTCGCTGGCCCAAGTAATAGACTATGGAGAGGATAGCATTAGAGGTATGAACCAAAGTGTCTCACGACGGCTTTCAGATCTGTGTGGTTTGGTTGCGAGTGTGGAGAATGGCACACTTTCGAAAGCTGTCGTCTCGCACTCTTGGCCTCCATACTTTACTCCAAACAGGTTGTGAGACGAGCCAATGCGAAAACAACAAAATACTGCACTTGAAATCATTTCAAATTAATCACAGGAAAGTCAATGAGGATGAAAACAATAGAAGTGTGCTAATAAGTCTTGCTCGGTGCACCAATATGAATGATGAATCCTATTGGAAGAATTAACTGTTCATTCGGTATGTATAGGTGTCAGCTGCTGGCTGAGGTGAAGCACACAGAGGACGGTGGTGGATTTGTGCCTCAGGTCTCTCTGCATGTGTCAACGCAAAAATTACAAAGGTACTTTTTGCCAGTTAAGCTTTAGTAAGCTTAAGGAGTGACATGAAAATTCTGGGTTTGACAATAAACGCAGTTACCTTAATGTTTTTGTCTTTTGTTCCCTATCGTATTTGTTGTGACATCAAAATAAACATTTCATTTGCTAGTCAGCACGTTTTTCCCCTTTCAAGTCCTGGTTTTTTGTGCTGCGTTCAAAATGTGTACCATGCTGTCAAGAAAGGTATGTCATGCATGGGCCCAATCTAAAGCATCCATTTGCCTTTTTATGAAAGTATACTATGCGATTTACCGAACTGCTACACACCAACTTACCACTGAACCAAAGTTGACATTTCTACCTAGATTGCCACAAGTGCTTTCCAAGGTAAAGTCAAGTCTGCAACACGCCACATACAATTTATGGCTTCAGGGCCAACACCACAAAAGAAAGGCCATTACCAGCAATTTTAAATTTACCTTTCTTGTTTCAAGAGTATAGACACAAATTGCTGGTTGTGTTTCTTCTTTGGAACAGTGCGCAAGACATTAGTATACATGGATCAACACATGGAGTAATGAGGGGTACGAAGTTTGGGTGCGTGGAAGTACTTCTTCAAACTGAATCAAATATCAGCAATGTTACTAAAAACCAATTCGAATACAAACCAAATTGATTAAACCAAATTTAATATGAAAAATATTTTTACGAATATTTGCAACTTGTATGAATATTCATACAAAGTGAATAAGTGTGGAAAATAGCAGTGTTGGCGGCGGCACCTTAATATAGCACTATAACTTATGGAGTTGTACGTACAGCTGTCAAAAGATGCAGCACTGATATCCACTGGAAGGTACACAACACGAAGTCAGTATATAATACTGCGACCGTCATGTTATATGTATAGAAAAATTACCTTTAATTCGTGATGACAGTGAATACTCAATGTCTTATCTCGGTAGGTGAGAGGGGCGAGAACTACATATTTTTTATTAATTTTATTATTTCTTGTTTTATTTATTTTCATTCTAGGTACATCTCCAATTACACAAAGCTGAGCGGATCCATAGCCAAAGGCTATGATATACGAGCCATGGCCTCCAAGATGGGGCATCAAAGCAGGGTTTGCTGAACCCGGCCAAGCCCTATCGCTTTGCCCCAACTTGGAGGCCATGTGGGAGCTTTATGAACACTGCAACGCGAATGAACTGCATCGTAACACTGAACCCTCCATCCCAGACAGACCAATCGCACCAGCTTGCTGTGCAGTTTTTGAAAGAGTCATTGAAGAAAATGATGGTGTGCCTTATTTAAATTTGTGCCTATTATCCAAAAGGCATTCAAAAACTGACAACATATTCCATTTACTACACGAAAACTTCAAATACTTGCACACACATGGTATGAAGCAGAGCCAGACAAGGCACAAAGGAAGCAGGACAAAAGGCAGCAACGCTACTACCAACCGATATATTATTCAAATGAAGTTTTATTCAAATGAACCCCTGAACAACCGAAGCGAAATCCACCATTGGGTGAATTCACCTACATCTTCTCTCATCCACAGCTGAATGATGACTATGACGTCAAAGTTAAGTTCAGGTCGCAAGGCATAAAGGAACTGCAATATAAACACTGCTTCATTGTTTTCATTTGCTACAGCTCTTATGCCAGCCCATCCCAAGAGCTGGAATGATAACGAATGAAGCAGCAGTTATGTTTCTGTGTGGTTCACGTGACTTGAATTGTTGTCATGTCCACCGGTCTGGCTGAAACCGAAACATAAAAAACTGCAACTGCATATTATTTACAGGGCACAGGCGAGTTCCATGTGGCAATTCATGTCTACTGTAAGGTCTAGTACATCATATTTGATGTCTGCACTCTTTTAAGACCTCTTAAAATTGACCAAAAAAAATTTGATTTTGAAGCCAAAAAATGCTAGAATTCCTGAAGAACGTCTCCTGAAAATGGCATGCTTGTATGAGCATTCGAAGATACTTTATCTCCAAACAAACCAATTCGCACTTTAAATGGGGTGCAACTTGAAGCAAGATGTATTTACATTGCTGTTCTTTGGTTTCAGAACAAAAAATGATCTGGAAGGTGTTCCCTTCATATAAACTAGAGAGAACATACTGAAATAAAGGTTCTACTTTGAAACTTCAGTTTTGGACGTACTCGCTTTTTTTGTTGGACCGCTACCAGTTCTGTTGGTCGTGTACCCTAACTTTTGGACCTTAAACAAGCTCACAGCTGCTCTCTACTTTCCAGATACTTTCAAAGACAGCAATGTCAAATTTTTTCTCTACCAATCTGCATAAGACGTGCACATTTCCAGCATAACCGTGTGTCATGCCAGATATATCTTGCAACATAGCGCTGAACCACTTGGACAACACCCTGATAATTGTAATTGAAAGGTGCCAAAACCACACACATACGAGACAAGAGAACGGGACAGAGTGCCACTCACAACTGGTTTAATTTGCAGAAACCACATACATACATATATATACAGTCAGCCAGCACCTGCGCAAGGAACATATTTATAATAAACTGCACATCTCCAACCAAAATTTTAACTTTAACCCAACGTTTCGAAGCCGAATACTCGGCTCCTTCATCAGGGGTGACCGAGGGCAGTAGCTAGCGTCTTTTAAGTATGGAGGGGAGGGGGGGATGTGTGTGAAAAGAACGACAGCTGTGTCGCGAAAGGTGCGGGGGAGGGGGGGTTTAGGCTGTTAGTCACGCTAGCGCACTGCAGGGAGGTCGCCATTCAGCACCGAAACGTTGGGTTAAAGTTAAAATTTTGGTTGGAGATGTGCAGTTTATTATAAGTCTTCAAACCCAACCAGACAGGCAAATCAGTCAAAATGTTTAGTTTTCAAGGAACATATTCACACATCAAGTCGTACACAATAAGCATCACTCAAAAAACTTTTTTTCAACCTTATACAAAGATACAGATGTTTCGCTGACACTACAAACTGCCTTTCTTGCTGACATAGAATACTTCAATCAGTTCTCTGGCTTTCACATTGCTACTCCTGGCAAGAATCCGCATCTTTGAAAAACATGGCTCACAAGAGCGTGAAGGGCAGGATCTAATATGTTTAGGTAAATTTTGGCCCTCTTTAATTTGTTCCACATTTCATTCATGTTCTCCGATTCGCTCGTTGACACAGCACCCGGTTTGTCCTATATAGGAACGACCGCACGAGAGGGAAATTTCATAAACTACTCCTTTGGTACATTTCATGCTTGGTTTCGCAACCTCTTTCTTTTTCTTTTTTCGACTCGAGGGCAAACGCTTCCGAGCCTTTGGGGGGCTGAGAAGACGAGCGGAACACCGTGCCTGCTCGCAACCTTTTTCAGATTGTGGGCCAACTTGTGCACATATGGCACCGCCAGAGGTCTGACCTCTTCTCGAGGGACCTCTGCCCCAGCTCACACTGCCCTGGACTTTATCTTCTGCAAGAGGCTTTCGGCGACCCCTGATGATAAGAATAGACTCTAGGGGCTCTGCCGAAAACAAAAAGGAAGATGAACATATATGCAAGGAATGGCTTCATAAGGTAGTGAAATAAACTGATGCTGAAGGCTATGCACCAACCACATTTTAAGACTGTGATTGCATGATGATCTTTAAATGGCAGTTTCCGCAAACACAACTGTTGAGCATTAAAGGAACGCTTGAAACTAATGTACCATTTACCCCCAATTTTTTTGCCACATCTTACTGCACACTTGGTGCATATACTGAAATAGAACAATTGTGTGGTTTGGTTTTATGGGGTTTAACGTTCCAAAGCGACTAAGGCTATGAGGGACGCCGTAGTGGAGGGCTCTGGATAATTTCGACCGCTTGGGGTTCTTTAACATGCACCAACATCGCACAGTACAAGGGCCTCCAGCATTTCGACGGAGTCGAAATGCAACAACCGCAGCCGGGATCGAACCCGCGTCTTTAGAGTCAGCAACCAAGCGCCGAAACTGCAGAGCCACCGTGGCAGCAGAACAGAACAATTGCATAACTGGATGAAAAGTGTGTAAAAAAATTTGTCTTTGCAGGTAGTGCAAAAACTCTTTTATTACCAGTGTTTAAACATTCTGAAGCAACAACAACAGCAATTATTACAAGTCAGAGTCAGAAGAAAGCCCATGTTCCGGGAAATAACGGAGAGAAGTTTCAAAGCTATAGCTTAGAGAGACCCCGAGGAGAAAGAGAAGTGGACCAAGAGGACACCACATTTTAATCACCTAGACTACTTACTGAAAATGGAGCATTTATAAGCTATAAAGACCAAAAAACAAAATACAGTCGTGCCTCATTAATATGGGCACTTTGGTTCCCGAGCAAAAGTGTCCATAGAAAGAGTCGTCCGTAATAGCGAATCATGAAGAAAACCAAAAATAAATATGAAGAAAAAAAACTCATGATTACAGACTGCTTCTCTGCAAATTGGCGGGCAGAGAAGTGGAAATCTATCAATCTTGGAAGCTCCAGGTAAATTATTCATGTTGCCATTATGTTTAAAATCATGCGGTGCAAATTTTAGCACGTTTGGAGCACCTAGTGGTCCACGAGAAGCGTGATGGCGCCTCTTGAAATGATGAAGTATCTTTTGCTACGACTGTTCACATCCCAAGAACTCTGTACTCACTCAGCTGGCAGTTGCTGAATGTGGTTTTAAACGTAACACATAGAAGGAATTTTTTTAGGAAAGGAAAAAAAAACAGTCAAAATACGGAGCACAGCGAAGAGACGAGGCACACACACGACGGTTGTACTGTCACTGTCAGTGCAGTCGTTGTGTGTGCGCCTCGTCTCTCCGCTGTGTTCAGTCTTTTGACTGTTTTTTTTTCGTGAACATGTATCAACTGACCGAGATTTCAAATCTACTGGAATTTTTTTAGCAGCCGTTTATTCACTGCGGCAAATGGTAAAGCACATTTCTACTGCAACTCACGAAACTGTAGACAAGCAAAAGACCTTTACTAAGGCATTCACACTTTCGCACTGCCTTTGGCTGGTGTTCTGCACTCAAAATACCAAGGGCAGAAAATCTGGCAGAGTCGCTCGGGATTTTGTTTTCATCATTGTCCATATTAACAGGACAAAAATACATGGTCCCCAATGGGCTGCGTACAATTTCACCATGTCGATTGTCCAGACAGTGAGTTTCCATATTAACAAGGCGTAAATACATTGAAAAATTTTGGTGCCCAGAAAAACTGTCCATAATTCGAGTTGTCCATATTAACGGGGGTCGTAGTAACAGGGCACGAATGTACGGGTGTTGCCATCATTGCCTGACATTGCAAGTAAAATAGGTGGGAGTCCAAAAAGATTTTGGGGTGCAAACCCCAGTAGTTGCGCTACACTGCTATTTCCGTCAGAACAGTGGCAACTCGTCCTTTTCTGTAAGGACATCATGGGTTTGAATCAAATGGTGGGAAGATTTGTGAATCAATTTTTTCGCCGATAAATGTGTTTTCCTGCCAGACAACTGTCAACATAGCCAGAAAAATCCAGAGAATCAAGTTTTACTGAGAACAATAATTAGATAGAGTTGTCCTCTGTGTCCCTTTTTGCAGTTAGTTTAGAAATATTTCTTAATGAAAGCAAAAATTCATAACTTATTCTCGAATGAAACCAGTATGCTTCAGTGTTCTTTACGGAAAATTTGAGGTAATAATTTAGAAACAAGAGGCAATTGTGAAGTGCAGATTTTCAGTTCGCTTGAATGGAAACAGAAATTGCAGAACAAAAAGAGTAGTCAGCCTACTATCCCCCTTATGGGATCAGTCAAAGGCCTCCAGTCAAAGGCCTCTACTGTTCCACGACATGGGATGAGTGGTCAACAGAACAAAAGTATTCCCATACACATGCGGGTGTTTGCTATGCATACCACATTTTCATTCACTACCAATGATCTTCACCTCACATGGAAACAAATTTGTACCACACCTCAACTTTACAGTAGTAAATGAAGACCCACACGCACTACGGTACACTGCTTTATTTTGTGTGTAGAAAAAGTTTCATACAGCACACGACTAGGAAACGCCATTGCACGCATATGCACACACAAGAAAATCAAATGCAAAATATAAATACCACAGTGTGGCAAAAGTAAGTGCACGGCAGAATGTGAACAGAAAAAAAAAAGCGGACACCAACTTCACAGTTTACATTGAGCACAATCTCAAAAGCACAAAAGCAGAAGAGTCTAACAGCAAGTTACACCACTTGAAGCTCTAGTTGACTGCAATTAAATGACAAATACAAAAAACACACAATTAAATGACAAACACAAAAAACACACAGGGCACACAATTTTTCTCCACAGGCTGAGTTTAAGAAGAGTACAAAACAACGCACTGCGTTTTTTTCCAGTCCAGCACTCACAAATCGATGAATATTGCAAGCAGAGCTCATGAGTACTAGGTAAGAATGGAAGATGATCACGTAGTTACTAATCATATAATTTTTTTTACAAATCCTGCATCTGCTGCATGCACGCTTTAAGTGTGCATGAATAAGCATACATAAATGAATAATGTGGAATGAAATGTAAGACACTGAGGTCTTAAACACTGCTTGCAATAAGTCAGAACTGTGCTTAAATATGCTACTGAGGTGCAGTGCTGCTGCTTACACCATAGCAAAATCTCAACAAGCAAAACAAACACATAATGTGCAACAAACATTCAGCAAATCAGCATGGCTTTCTAAGGGTACATTCCTTGACCATTTTTGAAGCTTCACAGAAGCCACACTTTACCCAACAGGATTGCATTTTGACTCTTTGCTCTTGCTTCACTGCTGTGTGAAAACCTTGGCAGTAATAATGTCAAGAAAAGAGCATTTTTTGTATATTAACACTTTGATGTATACATATAAATATATATATATATATATATATAATTTTTTATAAAGACCAATCTCCAGCCAAAATAAACCTTCCTTATGTTTTCCAAGGTGAATCTCTGGAAGTATGACTATATATCTGTATATATTTAGGACAAGCAGGGATCAAGTGACCAGGAGGTACTATGTCATAATGCCACACATCCAAATGCTCATTTTCTCAATATTGAAAACTGCTCTCTCAAGTGCTCATATACAACTGGAAGAGTATGAATTGAGCTGAAAAAAAGTCAGTTTTTGACACCAAACCGGGAAAAGTAAAGAATTGCCCAAAATGGCATGATAACTGCAATTATTTACATATGTACAACACTCTTTGCAATATTTTGCCTCCTTCGGAGGCGTCAGCATTGCTACTAGAGCAGAAATTGCATGAAGCCCAATTATAGAAAAATGAACAGTAGTTGCCAGTTATCTAGTATGTGGCATTGCAGTGATTTTGCAGGTCTTGCATCTTCAAGCATCCCACAATCGGGAATAGCTCAATCACAAGGCTTCAAGCCAGAACATATGTTGCACTGCTCGAAAGAATGACCATGTTATATTTCACTCGACAAGAAATGAACAAAACACCATTCTGGAATGTATTCAAGGTGCGCAGTCCTTATTGCCAAATCACTCCCACACAGGTAACATGTAATAAGCACCACGCAGGTGACATGACAACCCAATTTCGTGGTTTTCAGAACCAGCAGCTGTGGTTTGATCACGATACTATCAGATTCCAGCCCACATGAGAGTAACACAACTGTAATGCACTGCTTTCTATGCAGTTGCTTGCCAATGCAAAGGAACATAAAATTCGTCAGTGGATTCAGTTTAGCAAGTACTATAGTCACAATTCACAAACCAATTAAATTGAATAAAAGCAGCAGAAGTGACACCAGATAACAGAAATTGATGGCTATATAATGCGATACAAGGATGAAAACAATTAGTCCCTTATAATGAACTACGTTTCATCACGATGAGCTATGTTTGAAACTAATTCTTACTCCCTATGCACAGCGTGTCAGCACTGTATGTGGCCTGATCGATGTTTTGCACAAAATATGGCCTGCAATATATAATCATACGAACAACATAAAGGATGAAATAAGCAATGAAAAAGACTTTTACACAACCCCCCCCCCCAGCGCTCGTCACATTCACCTTAAAGCATGGTGAGTGTGACGAGTCAGGCAAACCTAGGCATATTAAATGCTTAGCGAAATACCACAACAGAGGGTTCTAAATTAAATTAACATATTCCATCACTGAGTGCCAAGAACACATTACATCCTACGGCACGTACATAACTTGTCACCAAGTTCACGCTGCAAGGCGTTGCAATCTGTTAAGCACTAACCTTAGAAGTGTGCCAACAAAATGACCCAGTCTCATAATTTCAACTATAGAAAAAACGGAGGGGCAAAGGCTGCCAATCTATGCCTGTACTGTATGCAGGTGCTGAAGTCATTAATGTTTTGTTATATCGGCCATGCAATGTTTTCTCAACTACTCTATAATTGTGCTTCTGCATCTAGTCACTGACAATGAGAAACTACAAATCCACTGAAACTAGGTTTCAGAGTATAAATGCGAAGGATAAAAATATAGAAAAGCACAGTACACAGCCCTGCCCATTAACCATTTGCACACTGCACAAAAGCAACTGGTGAAAACACGCACGGCAAGAAACACACGGGCAGTCAGAGAGTTCGCAAGTTATATACCACAGCACCCTAGCACTAACTCACAGTTAGGTAATCAACCCACAGTATGATGTGTGAAATCGTATAAACACATCAATACACACTTCCTATTTTGCCTGTGCTGTTCCCCAAGTAGATGAGAGACAGAACACAAACTCTTTGCAAGTTCATTAGGCAAGAGAGGCTGAGAAGTATTCGTTGGGCATAGTCATTATCAATGAGCAGCAGAAATAAGTTAGAAGCTAGCTACCGCTACACAGCAAATGGTTGCTGCTACTGGCCATTTCGTCGTGTGTGATTTCGTGGCACCTGTCGCTGAACCTTTCCATGGTGGGAGACATTACGAGGGTAGGAACCTGGTTCTGGCTTTGTCTCGTTGGCCTGTAGTGAGGCATCATTTAGCCTACTACCACTGGCCTTTGCCTGGGTCGTGTTCCTCGGGTACTGCTGCCTCAAGTGGGGTGGAATGACAGATTCCTTCACATACATAATCTTGGTGCTCATGACTTCACAGTCTATCTGCACCATGGGCACATGTTCCTTCATCATGTGTGAAGACTCTGAAAGTTCATTGAAAAATGGAGGAAATTAACAAATAGCATACAGCAAGCCACTCCCTGTAATATGTTGCACTCCATGCCCACATAACTGCCCTGTGTTTGGTCTCACTACCTGGCTTCCTTGCCTTTTACTTAAGCTGGCCACCAAAATAGTCCTCAGTCCACACTGTCACGAGCAATGGATGGCTAGCAGAAAGCAGACAGCTATCACTGCACATCTTTAAATAGGCCAAAATGCAAACAAACATGTTTGTCCTGCCAGGCAAGTGCAGTGTGGCTAACACAAACGAAATAACAAGTTTCATAAAGGAAACATAGGGGTGAGCCTTGTCTATCACATGTAACTACCCTGGCGCATGGCGCAACAAAAGAACAGGGGTTGCAAATCCTTCTGCTTGCACAACCTCTAACACTAGGCGTGTGCCTTTTGCTCACCACATGACCCACGATCAGCTAGAGAAGAATGCAGTACAGCAAAAAAGAAAAACGACAAATGCATGTGCTGATTGCCTGGACCATGAACCTAAAAGATATTAGATGTTGTACCACCCTTTTATGCTCTGTCATGTAGTGTGCTGCAATTCAGCCTTCAGCATTTGTGGGCAATGCACTCAGTCATGCATTTTCTTTCTTTTTTTCTAAGGAAGTGCATTCGAAACCAGAAGTGTTGGCACTAACAATGGTCAGCAGCTACATGGCAAGAGGCATTGGAAAGAAAACCACTAGCAAAAAGTAATTGCATCTGTTGGCAAAGCATCACCCAACCTGTTGGGCATTCTGATCAGGCACTAAAAAAGGGTTGGACTGCTGAAACCATGTAACCAGTTTCTTGTTGCACTCTGCCCTCTTGAAGAGTACGCTTGCCTCGGTTCATTTTCTTCACTTTTCTTGCGCCCCAAGTGTAATCTGCATCACGCACCAAGTGTCCAGCATATTTCTATCAAGATTCAATAAAATGCTGAGAAGCGCACCGGAAATAAAGTAAACTCAAGTGCTTGCACTGCCAGCATCTGTTCCTCGCATAGGCCGCCATCACCACCTAGCGAAGGTTCACACAAGTGGTGACAACCAGCTTCCTTAATCTGTTTAATCCAAGCAGCTCCCTTTGTTTTTAACACTGCTAAACTGGCCTTGAAAATATCATGTATATACGAGGCTTTAGAGCTAGAAAAGAGTAACAATATATTGTAATGAAGAAGACGAAGCGCCAGCGTTAGGCCAGCGGCCATTAAAATAATCTCTCTGCCATCGTTCATCGCGCCTCATTCTTCGGCTGGCCGCCACGTAACATTTGGTGTGAGGTGCTGGGAAATCATTGGCATCCTGGTTCTGGAGCTTCAGCGTCCTGCATCAGCCGTGGTTGTCGGCCGTCAGTTCTTGGCCTGCGTCGCCCAGCTTGCCCCCCGGCCTTCAGACCCGAACCGACCTCACAGTTGCTCCCCCCGCTTGTCCCCCGCCCATACCACCTGACACGACGAACTGCACCCGGCACAAGGACCCGACCTACCGACCCCACCGACTCGAGAAGTCACTTACATGTGACGACACCGTTCCCCTAACTATGCCATTCGGCGCGTTCTGCGTCCTCGGCCTTCGGCTCCTGGGAACCTGCGACCTTGAAGCTTCATGGACCGGAACTCATTGGCTCATCTCTCTCATTGTGGCAGAACTTTCTTTTGCTGTTGTGCCATTTCTGAAGCCCATCACCATTTGCCGCGTCCCTTTGTCGGTGTCTTCTATTTACGATCGGGACGATCGCTCAGTGGCCCCGGGTAGTGTCGTGAAGACGACGAAGCTGGCAGTAGCACACAACGGAGTGCCCGCGCTAGGCCAGTGGCCATTAAAATCATCTCTCTGCCAACGTTCATTGTGCCTCATTCTTCGGCTGGCCGCAACGAAACAATATGTTAGTCCTGGTTCCTGTGCCTTGGTTTCAAACTAGACCCAAATAAAAATGCACAGGTTTATTGCACGCAGCTCAAAAATAAAGGTGTCTGAAAAAGAAAATCTCTACACTAGAGTTTTTTTTAGACAGCATTCGATAGCAGATTGCTATAGAAAAATGCTAAACTTCAGACTGTGTACATATCAGCTCAGTTAAACCAAAAGGCCATACAATGAAAGCTCATTAATTCGAATTTCTGGATAATTCGAATTGTACGACTTGGTCTGTCCATGCTCCATTGGAGTCTATGTAAAACATAGCCCGTTAATTTGAATGTAAATGGGTTGCATCACCAATAATTCTAACTATGCACCACCACGCCTGGGCAGCTTGGGCACACGGTGAACCAAGAAACGTTCTCATGCGGCTGCACTGCCTCTTTGGAAATGTGGAGGGGTAAAATTGGCGGGCAAGGTGAGAGGCCGGGTAAACGGGCGAAGGGGCTCTCTCTCCGTGTCAGCAGCAGTATGGCGGCGGCAACTAACTGCATGACCTCAGAGATTTGTAGCTGACTTGCTAGTAAAGTGTTGACCTTGAAGGCTTCAGTCGCTTGCTCTGCTAACTTTTGCTGTTGAGGGATGGATTACGCGACCAGTGACGACATACAGCGAATCAGACGTGTCGCAGCATCTCCAGCACTCTGAATCCGAAAGTATGAGGTCGTGTACAAAACTGCGAAGCACCAAGCAAATGAATTGGAGCTCTGGCTGATGTTTGCTGCGCGTCTCTGTCTTGGTTTTCCAGTGCCCTTTGCGTGCAACTGGTTGCAGCCGTAGCGGTCAACTTACGCAGTGTGCCACGGTGCAGTAATTTAGAAATGTCTTCCGTCTTCGGTAATTACTGTGCCAAAATGCTTCAAGAGAAGATTGCAAGTAGACACCTGTACGTTATCGAAACAGGCTATTGCTAAAAAGCACAGCATGCTCACTGTTTTGGCAGTTTGTGACTCGAGCTCAGAAGGCTGGAAGATCGGGCAACGCATACATGCGGCTGTTGTGGAGACTTTTGCTTTTTGGCCATAGCAGTCACGCAACTTTGCGACTCTAAAGTGTGAATTTGCAAGTCATGGAGGTTGCACTATTGCTTTGGTTGAATGCGGTAGTCGTAGGACAGTAGCGCATGCTCAATTTTCCAGTCTTGCGACCATGTTCACAGGCACGCCTTTCATGACTCCGGTGCCGACCCTTGCTATGCAACTTTGGATGCGGTGAACGCCGCTCGCCTCTTCTGTTTGGAAGGACAAGAGGCCTTCCGATAAGCTCAAGTTTTAAAACAGAAGGCGTTAGCCACTGTCTCGCAGGAAAAAAGCAAATGATGACACAATTACGTTAGAACAATAAAATAGGGTAATCTCACTACCAGACTGCTTCCCAAACATAGTGTACCAAATATTCTGTTGACTTTCGTTTGTTTGAACTTCGGTTAATTCAAACTTTGTCGACATCCCCGTGGAGTTCGAATTAACAAGCTTTTACTGTATATGCAATTGGAGGCTCTCTTGAGTGGCTCCTGCTTCAACATGCTATCGCACTCAATATGACCTGCAACACAGGAGCTGTGGCTGGAGGTCAGTTCTTGAAGCATTGCCAGCCCAGCACTGCTTAAAATTTGTGTACTTAGCAGTTGATGCAAAGAACAATGTACACTCATGTTTGTGCAACCTCGGTGCTGTGTATAAGGGTGCACTGCTTTTGAAAGAAATAATAGAACAAAAAAGGCCGAGAAAGACACAGGAAGCTTGTCCTATGCCTTTCTCGGCCTTTTCGTTCGTGTTTTTTTGTACAGTCGAACCTCGTTATAACGAACACTGATATAGCGAATTATCGGTTATAGCGAACTAATTACGAATTTTGGTTGGTCATGCTTCATTTCAGTGACATTTATTCTTTTATAACGAAACCGAAAACGCGAGATCCGCCGCGATATCGGCTGTAACGAAGAAATATTTGGTTTACACGAGGCTCAGAACTTGAAAGTAGCATAAAAAAAAACAAAAACCAAAATGAAAATCGAAGGCCGATACACAGCTGAATTTTTTTTTTTATCGTTTGAAAAAGTTTTGCCGTCTGGCACAAAAATCGCGTTTGGATGGTCGCGCCACCTGTGAACAGAGCGCGAAAACTCTGAAAGCTCATGACATGACAGAGGGCCGAAAGGCGGCGCCACTTGTCCAGCGGTAAAGAAAGGCAAGCGCAGCAACATTGGCAACTTCGAGGCCGGCGTTCTGACATCAGCACAGCGGCCAGTCTTGTTGTTGCAGCGCTCGAAATGGCATCGAAGAGGAAAGCGATCTCGCTCCAGACAAAGCTGCAGATACTGAGAGCTGTGGACAGTGGCCGCAAGAAAAAGGATATTGCTTCGGAATTCGGCGTTCCTCCAAGTACGTTATCCACCATTTTGGCCACTAGAAAGAAGATTGAGGGCAACACCGAGGACGCCATAAAAGCCGACCGTAAACGAGTTAGGCCTTGCCATCACCCGGACGTGGAAGCGGCTTTGCTTTCTTGGTTTAAAGATGTGAGGGCGCGAAATTTGCCGGTGTCGGGAGCACTTCTTCAACGGAAGGCCCACAGCCTGGCCTGCGTACTGGGGCATGACGATTTCTGTGCAAGCAGCGGTTGGCTGCAACGTTTCAAAGATAGGCACGAGATCGCGTGCCACACTTTGTCTGGCGAAGGGTCCGCTGCCGACATGGAGACATGTCAAACGTGGCTGGAGAATTTTCGTCCTCTGCTCCAGGAGTACGACGAGTGCGACGTATACAACGTCGACGAAACCGGCGTGTTTTTCAAGTTGTTGCCAGAGCGGTCACTGGCGATGAAGAACGAGACCTGCCATGGGGGCAAGAAAAACAAAGACCGGGTGACTGTCGTCGTTGCCGTGAACATGGACGGCTCCGACAAAAGACGGCTCACCGTCATCGGCAAGTCGGCACATCCGAGGTGCCTGAAAGGCGTCCGGAATTTGCAGGTTCAATACACGTCGAACAAAAAAGCGTGGATGACGACCAAGCTTTTCGAGGACTGGCTGAGAGCGTTCGACCAGGACATGGAGAGGCAGCACAGGAAGGTCCTGTTGCTTTTGGACAACTGTTCGGCGCATAAAGTTTCGATCGTGCTGAAGGCAGTTCGCTTGCAGTTTTTGCCACCGAACGCAACTTCTGCTTTGCAGCCTTTAGACAAAGGCATTATTCGTTCGCTTAAGTGCAATTATAGGAAGCGTTTGGTGACGCAACTGGTGTTTGACATCGATCGACATAGATCGACAACAATAAACATCAAGACGACACTCGAAATGTTGTACGGGTCGTGGAATGAGGTGAGGCAGTCGACAATAAGGAACTGTTTCGCGGATGCCGGTTTTGTTCTGCCTGCCGACGAAGAAGAAGTGCAGCCCGAAGACCAGGCAGAGCTGGACAGAACTTGGGATCGGCTGGCAGTCCCAGGCGTCGAATTCGACGATTTCGTTTCGGCCGATGAGAACTTGGCCGTGGCGCCCGAGCTGACGGATCAAGAAATTGTGGATCGCGTTTTGTTGCCCGAGGATGACAGCAGCAGCGACAGCGGTGAGAGTGAACGGGATGAACCAACGATGAGCAGTGCGGATGCCGCGGACATGGCCAGGAGGCTGAAAGGATATTTGGAAAAACTCCTGACGACGAAAACTGCTGACGTAGAAAAGGCCCTCTTGAGCATGGACAATGTAGAAAACTTCATTCTGCGCAGCGCTGTGAAAAGCCACCAGACGAAGATAACATCTTTCTTCAAATGAACGAATGCAAACCTGTTTGGCTGATCCCGGGCTGGCGTTGCATATGTCTCCTCGCCCAACGCCGCCTCTCCTCCTTCTCTTCTCGCCCAACGCCCCCTCTCCTCCTCCTCCTCTTCTCTCAATGCTGCTTTGGCAGCTTTTTTTTTTCAACGGTCCCTCTCGGGGCCACCAATCGCGCTTCGGCAGAGCACGCAGGCGCGATGGTTCCCGCTGTGTCTCACTCGAGTTCCTCTCTCTACACCAAGTCGCCTATGCGCAGACACATGGTGCAGTCGTTTCGCGCCACGCACTTTCACGTGCGCGGCGACGTAAGAACAGTCGTGTCAACCTTCCCATATTCCGGCCTATTTTGATTGAATGCCACAAGGAGACAGGTAAGGATTACCACGTTTGTAGTGGGTTCGAAGCCAAGTATATAATGCATTTTAGTGTCTAGAATATTTGCGCGAGCCAAATTACGAATTTGTCACAGCCGATATTTATGTCTACTGTTACAACGAATATCGGATATAACGAACTGATTTACGGTCCCGATGCTACTTCGTTATAACGAGGTTCGACTGTACTATTATTTCTTCCGAAAGCTATGCACCATCTTGACCCAACTACTAGTTTTGCCTTTCAAAGGTACTTAAAAAGTGGAATCCTCAGCAGGTTCACTCCAGACATGTTGCAAGTCATATTGAGCACGATAGTACATGCTGAAATTGAGGGTCTGACAGAAACCTGCATTGCTGGGAATAATAATGCAGAAAGATATCAAATGCCAGCCACTCATTAATGACTGAGAGATGGCTTCACCCCGTTTGTCACAATGGAAATACAACAGCGAATTTTGCTCTACACGTTACGTGGCGTTATGAAAGCAGTAGGCACATACTAGGAGTAGATTCACTTTGTTTCAATTGAGCATGTGCGCCAAATGACAAATTAAGGGGATTTCGGGTAAAGCCTTGTAGTCCTGAGATTTTCTTTTCCGATTATTTTAACCTACGCACAGACAGCGTCAAGGCCCAAGAAGACTGCATGTTTTGAAAGAGTTGGAAATTAAGAACTAAATTAATCATGCTGTTAGAATCCGACTAATCGTTATATGTTGTTCTCCCGTGCATAGATCTGAATTTGGATGTTTCTGTGCTGTAACCTTTTTATTCACTGCTGTATACCGGTATTCTCTTTGCATTAGATTTTTTTTGTGTGTTATGCTGGTTTCAATATAACTCCTATGTGTCGCGTTTCATCTTGAACCATGTGCTTTATTTGTGTTGATTATGCTTCAATGCCCCCACCCCCTCTGTAATGTGAAAGACCTGAGGGTAAAATAAATGAAATAAAAATGAAAGAGCATTTGTGGCTATGAACTGCTCATTGATTTGTTGTTAAAGAAGAAATTGAAACAGCACTACACTGACATCAACAAGCAGTATGCTGCATGTAACTAAAGTACATGTAGAACACAAAAGTTGCCATGAAATTTAAATATGTACATGTGGGAATGAGGGATGCAATGCCAACCAAAAATACTAGGTGAAATGGGATGCATCCTCTCTAAATACTCCTAAAGTAATCAGCTAAGAGACAGGAACAAAATTACCATAAGTAAAACTGTGAGCAACTCTCCGCACTGCTCACAAGTGGTTCAGTTCAAGGCTTGCAGAAGGAATATAATATGCGAGTTACTGTACATTACCCTGCATAAGTCAACCCTATTTTTTTTTGACAAAAATGTCTATCTGAAGTTGGGGGTTGACCTATATGTGGAGGGGACTTATGTGCGAAGTCTAAGGTACTTCAGGCTGAGCTAAAAGTGGTATGTGCCCCGTGCCAGTTCCCATTTCCGGTAGCATGCATGGAGCTCCTCATGTAACAAAAATCACTTAACAGTGTTCAGTCAGTACCCCTAACGAAAATTCGAATTGCGTGCCCTTTACTTGGCTCACCTGCGCTGGCACCTTCTTTCCCAGATTAGCGGTAGACAGCGTGAGAGCTAACTTTTGCTTAAGGTCCCTGCGGTAATCTCCAGAGTGTGCATCGTGCCAAAATTAGAAACTACAGGACCAATGGCTGTTCAGTTGGACACTAATCAGTCAGGCCGCACGCAAGTCTGGAAGGCAGGATGGGGCGCTGTTTTAACACCTTTGATTCCCATTTTCCCGTGAATGCTGATCTTGTGAACGCATCGTAACATGTTTATTGCTTTGAGCTGCGTGCGCGCCGTGATGCTATCCCGCACGAAACTACCAAAGAGAGCGGCGGTGAGGGTTTATGCATTGGCTTATACATGGAATGCTTTTTTTTTCAGCCAGAGAGAGCTGCAAGCTGGGGGATAGACTTATACGCAGCAATGTTCTATAAATCTGTATACATAGTACTTGATTCTCTGCCTTGCAAGAATGATTTTATAGAATCACTTCATGCTCACAGCTTTCGGCTTTTTAAATACCACATGTACTCGCATAATTTGCGCCAGGGCATAATTTGTGCACCCCGAACTTTTTACCCGGATTAAAAAACAACAACTTTTACTCGCATTTTCTGCGCTCCCTGCTGCACGCAAGCACACAAGTATGCACGAGGGTGCATGCAGGGCAGGCTTGGGAAGATAGGCATGGCCGTGTCACTGCGTGCGGCTGCTAAAAGTGAGTGAGTGGTGTAAAAAAAAAAAAAAAAATCGGTAATTTGTTTGTAAATTGCTTCCAGTAAGAAAAAGTCAATTGTGTGCCGTTGACCCAGCTCGCTCGCGCCTGAGGTCACTTTCCCGTACGAATGGTAGCGAGAGCAAACTTCCGGTAACCTCCAAAGCATGCGTTGTAGAATCCGAAACTACTGAACTGTTGGCTATTCTGTTTGCCGCTACTCAGCTGGGCTGCATGCGAGGGTGCTGTTTTATCTATCGCCTTTTATCTCCATTAGCCTATGACTGTTGGCTTTGCGATTGTACCGTTCCACGTTTATTGCTTTGAGCTGCGCATGTGCCGTCATGCCATCACATAGGGAGCTACATAGCGCACGCCTGGGGCGGGCACGGGCGGGGGGGAGCATAGGTTTATATTCAAAGTCAACGTTTTTTCTGGCCAGCGAAGGGCGTGAGTTCCCGGGTCGACTTATATGCGACAGTATACCGCATGCATTCAGCATTATGACCTTTGTGGAGTTTTTTTAGGACGTGTTTGCAAAATCTCCGTGTAATTTGCGCACCCCCTCTTTGAAGCCTTAATTTCAGAGAAAAAAAAAAGTACGCAAATTACGTGAGTAAATATGGTAGTTTTTATGAGCTACAGAGTTATTTCCTTTCGCCTTCCAATCAGATTGCCATTTAGTTCTGATTGAATTCTTGGTGCAGACATAAATTTTATCAAGGAAAGCACTGTATTCGGAGTACATTTCCCCCTTTTGGAAGTCCAATTTCTGACTGACATTTTAAACACTCCATAGTGGCCCTTACTATGCACAAACCATTGCAAGTGTTCACGCTGCCGTTACTAGCTGCTACCATGGCTACTACTGCACTGACAAGCTTCACACTAGCAATGAAGCCTAGCAATAAGTTCTGACATTGTTTCATTCCAATGCTGCCACCTCCACCACTGCTAAGCATAAAACAGCCAAGTACAAAAAAAAATACAAACCCCTCTTTAAAATTTTTGACGACATTTTTACTGGAAAGAGTTATTCCAAAATGCAGCTGCCAAACAATGAAACAATGCAAACAAATGGTACACTTTCAGCAGTCCGGATAGAATGAATGACCCTATTAGGAACACACACTGGGAACTACACAGATGCAAAGGAGCAGTAAGGTGCCATTCAGGTTTAAGAATGAATTTCCAAGCAGGAAGATGACAACATAGTTTTCGCCTTTTTACCTGCATTTACTTCTTCGACTGCTTTTTAATTTATATTTTCAAATGATCTCCAAAGAGTGAGGAACATGACATAACAGACACATTTTTTTTTTGTCAAGAAATTGGTGTTATAGTTACAAAGGTCATTCATAATATGGGGCAGAATTGGCTCTGGAAAATTAAAATTTTCTCAAATTTAAATAGCTACTGCAAGAGGTGCATTATTATTCATGTGTGTTTGTTATGCTTTAATGGTGTAAACACTATAGGAGGGTACAGCTGAAAAGGGGTACTGAGAGTTTATATTCTACCAGACGACTTTATTCCGTACAAATGAATCACTCACAAGTGGCACAAAGTAATGGAAAGTGCTACCATTTTGGAAAGCTCACCATTGAATGTCCCTGCAGGCATGACAAGAGACATTCTTGGCATCCTGGTCCTATTCTCAGAGTTCGCAGAAAGAAGAAGGTAGTCCTGAAATAAAAGAAAGTAAGTGCGCAAGGAATTAAGCAAGCATAGCAATGACAAAGTATGTGATTATTGAGAGATCGCCCAATTAAAAAAATACATTAAAATTCACACCTAAAAGCCACCAGCGGCTTTGAAGGAAGTTACAAAAAGGCAGGAGGAGCTACTGAACAAGGCAGGACACCTCGAAGTGCCTTAAACGTTCATTTAGAACAACCAAGCAAAGCTGCATGAGAACACTCCCTCTTTGTTCTAATGTACACAAACTATTTGACTTCCTCTAAATGTTTTACGCTGTAAACTATGCCTACATAAATCTCCTCAAAAGCCATAGGAAACTGCTGTCAATAGTCATGGCATTTTTCACCACACCACGGAACCACTGCGATTATGTTTTATTTCTTCTTACTCAGTGCAATATCTCTGCATACATTAACTGCAATGCTCAACTGCCAACACTTTTTTAATTGTATTAACTTCCACAACCACAACTTTGTACTTTAGATGGCGTCCCACCAAGTGGTTGGTGGAATACCATCTGCACCTCAATTTCACAACCTTTTTATTCTGACTTTACGTCTCCAAATGCCGCATATCTGGTTTATACAAAAAGCTCGCAAGAAGACATGCAGAGAGATACTTCCTTACCCCAGAGAATGAGACAAAGTAGAAAGTGTCATCTTTCCTCTGGATGGCCTCGTAGAGTTCTTCGTAACTTCTTCGCAAAGCTTGGTACAGCTGGAAGTAGTTCTGGCCTCTGTTGGCTTCCCTGTCACGACAAATAACAAAATAGTTTTAATTCAATTTAAGGGAAGACACTGGTCTTGGGGACTAAAAAATTATCCCGAAAATAGAGTTCCTAAAGATGATATTTTTTTAATCTACAGCTATTTTTTTCCTTCCAGAAACCAGTACTCTGACCATAATATTAAATTTAGATCATTGTGTGGGCTGAATTTGCACAGGAGCAGAATATTTAGCACTGTGAAACTTGCGAACGCTTGAATGTCTTAGTATGTCGATATCTCTGCATCTAGGACAGATAGAAATGCCAGCTGCTTACTTTGGGAAGCTGAAGGCACAGTATTAGCAATATTCACACCTTGAATGTTGCTATTCCAAGTGCTGTAAAGTGACTAATAAGGGCAAAATGAAAAAAAAAAAAAAAAGCTTTGATTATTGCACTCTTCACTAATTGAATGATGTAGTTATGCATTAAATACTTTATTGGGCCATTTTTTGCACCAAGGTACTAATCAGTGACTAATTAAAACTAAATACCGTGCTTCGAACCCACTTGCATAATGAACCTGCCCCCCACTTTTGTCGGCCAGAATTTACTTTTTTGTTTTCCAGCCTAGCGAGTTCCTCAGTGAGTTCCTCAGTTTTCGCTGCGGTCGGTCCGCAGCCAGCGCAGATGGCAGCGCGCCAAGATGCTGCCCACCGCCCAACGTCACCACTTGTTCGTTTATCTTTTGAGAAGAGCTCCAGCCAGAGGGGCAGGGGGGGGGGCTCGGGGAACTTTGGCAGAGCGCCAAGACGTTGTGCGCTCTAAGCTAAAGCTTAAACATTCACATTACTAGACACTGGTCACAGTCGCGTTTTTAACCTTGCTGCAAAAAACGGGCGCCTGACCTTCAGGGCTGGTGTTCAGCATGTTCGCGTTATCTCGCCGCTATTGCTGCTAGCACAAATTTGGCGGATCGCGTCTGACAGCGTGTGTTTGTTGATGACAGAAGGACAGACGGAGACATATTGAGTCTCGACCCTTCCAGAAAAATCTGTTGGAAACTTTTTTTTCCCGCATAATGAAGAACCCTCCCCCCAAACTGATGTCCACTTTTCTGGAAAAAAGTGGGTTCATTACGTGAGTAAATATGGCAACTTATACCCCTGTCACACAGACAATCTCAATGTCCGCTGAGTCAATGGCCATCGAAATTTTCGAGGCCCATCCAGATGCACCACTGCCACACGGCAAATTACAATAATCATTGAGTAAGTAGCAAGTATGCGATCAGACAGATGGCGCTAGGGGTATCAACATTGAAAATAAAATGCGTAGTAAAACAGGCCGAATGTTGGAGTATGCGCTACTATAATTTTTCGGAAAAAGCTGTTCAAATACTTCACAGTTCAGCACAACCTAGAGACGGCGATGACTGGGCGACGATGGGCACCGATGTGCTCTGCGTTTCAGAAGCATTCACTTTTTCACTTTTCACTGGAGAAGCTGCCACAAATCAGCGACAGTCTTTGTCGTGCTCATAGCTACTGTCGTTGTGTGGCACTTCTTGGTCTCAGCTGTTGCAAAGTGCACTAAGAAGCGAAAAAGAAAAGAGAAAAGCAGCAAAACGCCGCGACGCTGCTCAATAAGAACAGTGTTGGTTTGTTTACATCTGACTGCCAGACGTTATGCGGAGCTGTCATTTTTACTGCCGAATAAAAAGTAGTTTATGAACTGGCCAATGCGGTCTAAAATTTTTACATTAAACCAAAATGACATTTTTGCTTTATTTTAGTTTTTATATGTTGTTTTTCAACGTTTGGTTAGTGCGACCATAGTGCAAGGTTGTTTTCAATGGCTCTTGAGATTCCAATGGCCATTTGCAGTCGATGACCATCCAGTTCAATGGTCATTGAAAACCGCCATGTGGCCAGCGCTGGATGAAGGGGGGGGGGGGGGGGGGGGGCTAAGGGGGCCGCAGCCCAGGGCCTCACCTCAGACAGTAGGAGAAGGGGGCCCATTTATTCTAACCTGCTTAGTATATGGAACCACGGGCAACAGAACTTCGAGCGACATGTATGAAGCGAGAAAACCAGAACGAGCAGACGGGGCCCCCCGCCTAATGTAACAGCATGCGTTTAGCTTGATCATTTGGAGAGAGCTTGCCGAGCTGCGAAAACAGAAATCTCCCGCCACCTCGGCGGGGCCCTCTTTCTTACGAAGCGAGGTGCGTTTGCTAGGAAGAGTTTTCGTGGTTTCCTGTCAGTCTGTCTGTCCAGTGCTGTCTGGAGAGGAGGGGCAAGAGGGAAACATCTAAAGCATGTAATGTGGGATGAGGATCTAAAACATCCCTTGCCCCTCGCCTCCACCACGCCACCCTCCACCTCTCAAATAGTTCCGCCGCTGTCCTTCTCATAGAAAGGATGTGCTGCAGTACGCAACAGTGCCTCCCATTCGACTTTTCTTTACCTTGATGGTAATTTGGGCTGGGGAGGATGAATCAGATAGCAGATGATGATGAGTCTGATGGCAGAGTCTAGGCAGGAAACAAAAGAAGACGTCACACGTGCTTTTGTCCGCGTGCCGTGGGGCATGGAATGTTCACTGTTCGGGCTAGGGTTGTGGAAGAGTGAAGGAGGAAGTTGGAGAGCTGCACACAAAGGCCTGTCTCCTGGGCCCATTCCTGCCTAGTGGCTGCGCACCTTCGCGCGCGCTCAACGGAAAAAGTAGGTCAGACTGGCTGCCGAACTTTCCACAAAGAAGTAGAAAAAGATGACTCAGAGGCGACGGAGGGCGCGTAACTTCGCCCACGCTAGGAGTCGCCCTCTCCCCTTTGTTCTCGCGCTCGGCGTCGACGGGGCGAAAGAAAAATCGAGAACCTCCCAGAACAGAAGATTGCTCCTAGCCAATAGGAAGACGAGACCCGAACGGGAGGAGTGAGTTTGTAGGGAGAAGGAGGGAATTTGTACAAGGATCTCTATGCTTATGTGAACGCCTGCTTTGGCGCTAGTAACAGACAGACGTGGCGCGCGTCTATGAAAGGAAGTTGATTGCGGGCTGCGATTCAGCCCCGAGCCGCCGGTTAAGCTTGCATAAGCCCGCCCGCTGAGAAGCTCCCGGGGGACGCACCACTCTCGGCCAGTCACGGACCACCCAGGTAGCGTGCGCCAGTCATCGGGACGGCCACCGTTGGACACCTGCGGTTGCGTCGGACTGACGAAGTGCCCGATGCGGTGAACAATTAGCATCCATACATGCGAAAATGCTCGGTCGGAAGCATCAAAGTGGTGCGTCTAAACGAAAGGCGAAGTTAGAAAGGGAAAAGCGTGAAAAGAAGCTACCAAAGATGACAAAGTACCCATTGAATGCAGCTTCTGCGGAGCAGTATGATCGCTTTACCCAGAGTCCGTGTCGAACTCCCAATAGTACCGATTGTGCTTCTGTGGAGGACTTGCCAACTCCCATCACCACGATTTCTTGGCAAGAAGCAAGGTTTGACTCACCCTGGTTGTCTGGATCCTGTGAAAACTGTGCCAACCTCGGTCGTCCATATTTCTGAGCAACCGACGCTAACCGAGCCCTGTCCTGTTCCCGACTCAGCAATGTCTATGCCACTCGACCGGGCACCTGGCACACAGCTCCAGGTGTCCGGTCCGCCACGCCCGATTTCTACTACTGCTGATCAACAGGTGCCAAACCTCCCCGATGAGCCTCCTACTGACGAGTACCAGGAAACAACACTCCAAGAATTGACTCAATTGTTTCCTGTTAGTTTGGCTTCAAATAATCATGTTCCCACCCACAAAGTGTGCCCCGAGAGGACGAATGAGACGGCTTCTCGTTGCGGCAACAGAGAAGTACAGACACCCCCACAGCAAGAGATACATAGCGGGATTCTCCGAAGTGACCCTGCTAAGTGGCCGGACGTTATTACTGACAGCTTTCGGAGTGTATGCCTTGAGAAAGGGCCATTGTATTTTCAAAATCTGGCAGAAAACTTTCCGTCTTCCGAAAGGCAATAGAAAACTCAGAAACGCTATATGTCACCTCATCTTTTCGTGCGAAAGGCTGTAAATGGGGAGGCGTACGAGCGACACTGGTTAATGTACTCAGTGTCCAAAGGTTCCATTTACTGTTTCATGTGCAAACTATTTTCGATTTCAAGCAACCCCAGTGCTTTCACCACGCACGGCTTTTCTGATTGGAAAAGAGCAGAAGAAAAGGTTTGCACGCATGAAAATAGTGTCGAGCACCGGAATTGCGTGGCAGCATGGCACGCCCGCTCTAACTCGAGTAGCACAATTGACAAGGAGCTGGAGCATCTTGTTACTGAGACCGCTTACTGGACAAAAGTGTTGAAGCGCGTAGTCGTTGTAGTTAAGCTTCTAGCTGAGCGCAACCTAGCATTTAGAGGGAGTGAGGAGATTTTGGTTCACCGAGAAATAGCAATTATATGGGAGTGCTTGAGGCCATTGCCAAGTCTGATCCCTTTCTAGAGGGGCACATCAAACGCTACGGGAACAAAGGAAAAGGTCACCCATCGTATCTGTCAAAAACCAGTTGTGATGAATTTATCGAGCATATGGCAAAGGCTGTCAAGGAACGTCTCGTACACGAAGTGAAACGCGCAAAATACTTCTCTTTAATTGTTGATTCGACCCAGACCTTACTCACGTTGATCAGCTGTCAGTTGTTTTACGATACTATTTAAATGGGAAAGTACGAACGCTTTCTTGGATTTGTTCCAATAGAATCGCATACCGGCTTGTATCTTTTCGATACTGTCATGTTTCTCTTGATGAGCAATGGCATCTCAATTGATGATTGCAGGGGCCAAGCTTATGATAATACGAGTAATATGTCAGGAAAATACAAAGGACTGCAAGCTCAAATCAAACACCTGAACGAATTAACATTCTACGTCCCGTAGGTGCAGTAAACTTTTCCTTAAACCCTAGCTTTTGCTGAAAACTGAATGCAGATTAATCACAAAGTGAACATATGTGTTGGTGTTTACAACAGCACGCATTTCAAGCAAGTTTTGTTGTTTTCCTTATAATAATAACAATAATAATAATCCCGTTGATCACACTTCATTCTTTTTAATTTGGTGGAATTAAAATGAAACATGGCCGACAGAGGGGGGGGGGGGGTCAGTATAGGGAAAGGGGGCCTGCATGCGCATTAGACCAGGGCCCCCATTTTTCGTAATCTGGCCCTGCATGTGGCACTGGCTGATCCCCATTGAGTCCGATGTCCATTGACTCAATGGGCATTGAAACTGCCCGTGTGACAGGGGTATTACAAAGTAATTTATCAAAAACCAATTTCAGGTCTGAAAGCAGCATAAAAACAGATCAAGGTGATATAGTTGCATTAGGATTGGATTACAAATAAGTAGGGGTGTGCGAATATTCGAAATTTCGAATACGAATCGAGTATGTTCCATATCCGTTTCATATTCCTATTCGAGAAATGATATTCGTGAATTTCCGAATATTCGAAAATTCCCGAAGGCTCGCCAGCGATCATATACCGAGCTGACTTTCGTAAACCTTATTGTTGCAAAAGCGCAATATGTGGACAAATTATCTGAATATAGAGTTTAAAGTTCCAGGAAAACAATATAAAAGCGCTGTTCTCTTTCTTCTCCATCGTTTATCGTGTCGACCGATTGCATTCCGATGCCGCTAGGCTTGACCTTGTGCGCAATTCCGCAAGTGGGCTTTCCCACATACCACACGTGCTGCGAACAACATGGGGGACGACCCGCTTCTAACAATTGCAACGCGAAAGCGCGTTTATTTTTTATCCTTCTGTAATATGTTACCTAATTAATGCCCACACCCATGGCATTCGCTCTGTCACCTTAACTCTCTGAGCGTGACCACCGCCATCTTGTTTTGGTCAACTACGCTATGCGGGAAAGCCTATTTGCGGAATTTCGCGTGAGGCTCTCGAAGGGGCGAGTCGAGGTGTCACAACAGGGCAAGTGATCCTGTAAAAATCCCGCGTATTGCATGGTGCGCTGTAACCCATGCACCTCTTAAATGGGCCTAACGGCAGGCGTGACAATGTTCGGAGGGCCCTTGTCACTAGGTCAAAAGAATAACCTGGCCGCGTAGTTTTGGTTTCTGAGCTTGGCCACTCACCCGTTGCAATGACAAGTGTCGGCCCGCGCAATCGCCAGCAGTCCAATCTCAGCACCGTGCCGCTTTAAGACACTGACTGACACGTCGCTCGTCATTTTTTTTTCCTTTTTTAGAAACAGTCTCACCATTCCGACGTCAATGCGCGTTCCAGTCTCGCTTACATTTGCGATGTCTTCCAGCACGCCGAAACTCTGTGCTCGTCACGGGATTGCAGGTATTTGCACGACAGAGCCGCCTCATAAGACTACCGCATTTTCGGTATTTTTTTTTTCGGGGCCGCAGGGCCATTTTATAAATCAACCTTCAAATAACCTTGGCATTTCTGTCGGTTTTTTGAACTCCGAATTAATAAGGTTTTACTAGCCATCATGTTATTTTTGTTTCCAGTCTTGTCATGTTATGGATTGCATTTTGCCTGACCACATTACAGGTTGGATGCTGTTATGCAGTTCAATTAAGTAGTATACATTTCTGCGCACATCATGTTCTTTTTTTATATGGAGCTCAGACAGTCTAGTTTTGTTTATATCAGTTGCAAAGGCCATACACTATTTTGAAAAAAAAAAAAAAAAAACACGAGCAACAATTTTTGCTTGTTTATCTTTTCTGAATTTATTTTTTGTGCTGACCAGATATTCGATTCGATATTAGCACACCCCTACAAATAAGGAAAATAAGTCAAAGACCAATGCTCCCCCTCAATTCAAATGAATCCAACTAAGACTCAGCAGTGGCCAGATTGGTGCACCAGAGGGCAAGGATGGCACCCAGTCAGGGGAGCAGAACTAGTGCAAGGGCTTGTTGAGAAGACAAACAATTATGGCTAGACTTTTCTTTAAAAGACTTTGATCCAAAGATGGTAGGGGACACTTTAGCTATACTCTGGTGAAGTTTTGAAAATAAAAGGTAAGGCACCAGGGTACAACAGCACGCAGAGTGCAGTGTTTTTGAATAGTTCCAAATTAACTTTGCATGCAAAAGGGTTCCCCTTATTCCTGGAGCACTAGGCCTCAGGAAGTGAAAATGACAATTTTCCTTACTGTCCAAAATGACTACAGCGCGAAGAACACAATGGAAGCGTTGCCATCCAGCTGGCTTGCTATTTTCATCCAAGTACACTGCAGCACAGTGCAGTGAGAGCATGACACAATGGTGCAAATGTATAAACACGGTAAAACTTGCAATATTTGTGAAAGCAGCTAACTGCTACTGCTGTACTCTGCATGGAGAGCAACATTTGGTTCAGTTCCTGTTAGACATACTTGTTTAAGCTAGTATTAAGAAAAAAAAATGCTCTAGCATCAAAGTATTCCACCAGTTTTTTTTTTTTTTTTTTCTGCTGAAGGGCACAGCATACCACTTTTCGGCATAGACTCCACTTCCACCAGCACCACTGCCATAGCGGGTACTGATCCAGGTCTGGAGCCGAGGCCGGTGCACCAGTGGCCGCTGGGCTAAAGATGGTTTCTTGCGCTGCTCCGTGAGCTGCAGGTTCATGTGCTCTACATGATTGGCCCAGCCACGCAGCTGGCTTTGAAGCCTGAAAAACAAATATGGCATAGAAAAATAAAATGAACCTGTCTCTTCAATGCCTTCCTAATATAAACCAACATTGAGCAAAATTACATATAAAGCAATACATCAAGCACTGATGCAATTTCCAGTGTTTCAAATAGAGCTCAAAGGCTATTTGCAAGTTCGCGCACAAGAATAATTTGCCAACACTGCATAATTTCTGGAGCACATAAAACTTTAATGCATGCAAATTTCTTTACGCAAGCATCACTGAAAGACAAAAAAGAGGGAAAAGGTAGAGGTTTAATCAAAAGAATGAGATTACATATGTGACCAAACCCTTGCACACGTACAGCACATTCTCGTTATTCATAAGCAATTAAAAAACAACTCGCAATTTTTTGTTGCCCTTGACCCTTGAACACACAATCGCCAGCAGCACCAGGCCATGAAAACATGCATTTTTATTATGGAGGAGGCACACAGAGTGCCAAGCGCAAGAGCGATACGTGTACAAATGAGACCTGTACAAAGAATAAGCCCTAGTACTAGGACGCGAGGGAAGAATTCAGCCATTACACAATGCTATATGCCTGCTTCCAGCAAAGAGGTTATGAATGCCGTGGCAAGAACATGGAGCCTATTCTGTTGCCTCCATTTTCTTGTGCTTTGCACTTCACAATACAAACCATAATTGACGTAAACTGCTCCAAGCGACAAGATATTTTGCGAAATAAATCTCTGATCATTGTTACCTTTCAAAAATTCAAAAACAATCTACAGGTTCAGCCAATCAACTTTGGGAAGGGAAAGTGCGGGGGGGGGGGGTTGGTTTTATGGGGTTTAACGTCCCAAAGCAACTCAAGCTTTTAGGGATGTTGTAGTGGAGGGTTCCGCATAATGTCGACCACATGGGGTTCTTTAACGTGCACTGACATCGCACAGTACATGGGCCTCTTGCATTTCACCTCCATCGAAATGCGACCACTGCAGTCAGGATCGAACCCGCGTCTTTTGGGTCAGCAGAAGAGCACCATAACCACTGAGCCACCACCGTGGCTGTGGTTGATCACCATTTATAGCAAAGAAAATGTACAGCAAATCACCACAAGGACTTGACAGTTACGCCACTTCTGCCTCAAGACGGCACCATTGTTGTTGGAGTATGAATGATCTTACCCTGGAAAAAGTCAATACAGAAACTTTTTTTTTTGTAGTTTAGTCCATGCTCCTCAGAAAGAATCACCTGAGAGATTCTGTTTGGTTGATGGACGACGGGCATTTGAAAGAGCCGTTGCGAGCATTGCTCTGAGCATCCAGGGCACCCAAGAATCCTGCTGGTGATGGCTCGCCACCGTTGCTCGCAGAAAGAGAATCATGTACTGCTGGCTGCAGCTCTGAGACGAAGTTGCTGCCCTCACCAGGCAGTTCAGATTGAGACCATAGGAGACGACGACCCCACCGTGGGCTCTGTGCTGCTGGGAGTACTTGTCGGGCACCACCACTCTGCATTCGGCTGTAAAAGAGGCCACTGCAAGAGAAACATACAATGCAATGCAGAATATTTGTGCCATAGTGCCTCATCAAGATCACGTCTACATTGTTACAGAGAAGCACAAGTACAGTTGTCCATGCACGTGTCTCCAGCGCTCAAACTGCATGCTGCGTTGTGCAGTTATGACACTTGTTACTGCCTGGTGGGCCCAATACAGCTTTAAAGACGTGAGGAGTTAAATACAATCCACAGGAAGCTGCATACACAATAAGGTCTTGTTTCAAGCCCTAAACCTCTCGTAAATGTCAAGTGTACCCCCAGTGCACTGTTAGAGCACTCTTGACAGGTGTGTGGATGACTGTACTTGTTTTCACGAGGCATTTCAGCTTTTGCAGTAAAAAAAAAAATCACAATTTGTGCGCCTTGATGAACCCTGCCTTTGCTTATGTTCCTTATTCAGGTCATCCCTCTCATCTCACACTGTGCCCTCACAGCAATGTTAAAATGAATGAGTTTCCTATCAATTTTCCAATTTCAAAGCCTGAAATAAATTTAATTTAAACCTACTCTACTCTGCCCTTCCAGAAATTTCTTTCAACCTCACCATCCTTCTAGGCTTCTGTTGCATTCGGGCGACTTGTGCTATGCCAACCAAAATAAAAATTGGGGAGGTGCTTCAGCTTTGCCTTTAAGAAAAGAACTTGACAGCATTACCGGGTCTTGTTCGCATCACCTACACAACACTCACATATCAACCTAATTCTTAATTAGCATACGCGGCGGTCGAATTTCGATGGAGGTGAAATTCTAGAGGTCCATATACTGTGCGATGTCAGTGCACATTAAAGAACCCCGGCAGTCGAAGTTTCCGGAGCGCTTCACTACAGCATCCCAAACAGCCCGAGATGCTTTGAAGCGTTAAGCCCCCATAGACCATAAGCCAATCATAACTACTCACGTACGCATCAATACCTGCCTCTACAACACTTCACTAAGAGAAAGACCACATTTCATACACAAGGTCCACCTTTATTCAGCTTGAACCAACGAGCCTTCATGGCCTATGGGTAATGTGCCCGTCTCACAATCCGAAGGTCATGGGTTTGATTGCCACCCAAATCAAAAGTAAATCAATTTTCTTTTTGCCTCAATTACTTTTCTTTGGTTTTGGTTACAGGAACCTCCCTGAAAAATTTGGCGTCAATCAGAACACTCTTTGACCTGTTCCAGAATTTTATTAATTCTTTGCTTACATAGGGATTTTTCGCTCATGGCCAACAACACTGACGCTGGCATTTCTGCGACACAGGACCCTTAATGCTGTCATGTTAAAATGCCATCAGCAGCTGGCTTCCATGCACAGAAAAGTGCAAATTGACGAGCACATTACTCGAAATGATGACACTATGGTTTGTGGGGTTTAATATCCTAAAGCTGCAGAGAGAATGAGAAATGCCATAGTGTTGGGCTCCACATTAGCTTCAACTGTGTGAGGTCCTTTTATGTGCACTGACATCACAGAGTAGATAAGCACTTTTGCATTTCGCCTCCGCTGAAATGTGGCTGCCATGAGAGGGATCTGATCCTGCAACCCTGGGCTTGGCAGCTGAACCCGATAGCTAATGAGCCCAGGTGCTGAAAATGAAGATAAAGAATTGAACGGGACCCCTATGCTCCGCCTTAAGGGTATGATTGGATAGCGTAATGGATTAATTCCCATATATGCAGAAGTTCATTCTCTACTTAACATTCACAGATCCATGAGAGTCCTCATACCCCTCCTGGCGATGGCAAGTGCTCCCAGCAGCAGACCAATCATTATTTAATTGCCACCTGCCACGGTGGGAAGCTTGCTCACTACCCGGTGGGCAGGTTGTGATGATGCCACAAGGTCACGTGACCTAGGTGGCCCACCTGCCGCCTCCTAGGTTGCTCTCCTGCCAGAGCCCGTGCCTATGAATTTTTGCTCACAACACTGACGGTGAACGGGGCCTTGAACGCTATCGTGCTAAAATGCAGGGCAGTGATAAGATTGACAGAGCATCAACAGCACTGCATATAATTACACTAGAAGCCTTGCCCACCCTACAAATGCCTATCCCTGCAGCTTCTAGCATACCAACATAGGCAAAAGAAAATGAAAAGATCCAGAGGGAAAAGGTAGCTTCAACATAACATACTTCAAAGTACCTTCGAAGGGACACTAAGACGATTTTATGCACCAAACATTTGCTCTAAATACTTGATGTTTAGTATCCCTCAGCCATATTCAGTACATTTGCTGCAAGTTTTCACGCACTTTTTATTTCTAGAAAGGCATTTTCAGGTTAGGTGTAAGTACTTCCCATGTTGTAGAAGTCAGTCACAATTGTAACCAACCTCTATTTAAAAGTGCTCCAACCAGGTATATGGGAACGGCATGAGTTGATTTATGCCACGAACATAATTAATCTGCCAACACTTAAAATAAACTAGTACAGCGTAAATTCGCACTGATAGCTATTACAATTCTGGATACAGTGCGGTCCACCCACGAAATGATGTTTTCTTCTGGTTGCTGCAAGTTGTAACACGCAGCTTCTGCCTCCGCCAGTACTGAATGCTCTTTTCGGAAACTACAAATTCGCGCTGTGCCGCCAGGTTGCCGTGAGCTTCCGTGTACTCAATCGCGTTTTTCTTGAAGGCGACGGTGAATTGCCGTCAGCTTCTGGTCATTTTGAAACAAAATATGAAACAGCAGCCTTTGACCAAAATAGCTTTGCAACTACAGAAACGCAAACTGGCAGCACTGCTGCTGATGGCGATGGTGATAAAGGGACGCTGTTGAGTTCAGCCGCCCATTGTCGCAAGACTTCTGTAGTTTTTCCGCCAATGACTGGTATATAAGACGGGGGTCGACTTTTCAACATGGTTTTTTGAAAAAAAAGTTCGACCTATATTCCGGTTTTTACGATAATCAGCTGAATCCTTTTGAATTCAAATTGACACTACGGAGGCTTAATTAATTAACATGCAAACAAAAAAATTGTCAATAAAAGAGAAAATGGCCTTACTGATGCAGCTGTCACATGAAAAAAATATTTAGAAAGCATTTGGAGAAATTCAGAGCTTAACAAAATACAGATATAAAAAATGCTTCCATGTGCCACAAAAGCCCAGCCTCAGAGTACCACTATGCAAAGACCATACACAAATTTTGTACAGAGACTTTTCATTGCTTCAGTCTTCACAAACAGTGTCTATGTAGACAACTTAAAATATGCTCCTAGTTTTTTTAACCAATGGTGGTCTTTTGTCTGCAAAAATTTATCATGCAGCTCACCAGGTATGTCTGAAAGCACAGCCTCTAAAGAATATTGCAGCTGTGTCAGCACCGGTAGACGACATCAAATCAAAACAAACACATCCATATGACACTAACTTTGAAAAAAGAAAGCATCTATAAAAAAAAAACAATGTCCTGACAGGCTCTTGTGCAAAAACCACTGGCAACATTGCATTGCTTGACATAAATGGTTGTGCAGGCTTTCAAAGTGCTCAACATTATGCATTCTAATTGGCACATGAGATCAAACTGCTTCAGGCCTAAATTAAAAAAAAAAAAACAGACATGCAATCACTGTCCAGCCACATTTCAAACAATAAAGCAGACCCATGCATTTGCAAGTAGAGCCGAGCCAGTAGTGCCAAGTAGTGCCACGCCAGTGGTGGTGCTCCATGGCATTCAGCTATCCATAAATCGCTGCTGGAGCCAATCGCACCTTTCTCACACGATGTGCACAAATATAGCAAGAGCCTTCTCTGGTTTCTGCATGAGAACACCTTACGTGATTTCCTTTAACACAGCGAGCCCAAATTATGCCTTTATGGCAAGTGTGTGAAATAAAAAAGCAGTCAGTGAACAACAGGTGCACACTAGGGGAACATGCACAACAGCAGGCAGTGCAAACATATGGCGACGTATGAACACATCATGTCTGATGAAAAGCTTATCAAAGTATGCTTCATAAGAATGCGAACTACATCCTTATTACCAAAATCTATGATTTATCAACAGTACTACCTGCATGTAAATGAAACTGCTTCGACAAAATAAAACGACAGGCTTCTTTTTAGCAAATAAACTGGCTGCTAGCACTTAGTTCTAGCATTGAGATAAATTCATACCATAACATGCTTTGGCTCTTCTGAGCTAAGCTTTCCTTCTTTTCGCTAAGAAATGCTATTTTGTCATGGTGACAACAGGCAAATAGAACATAGAGGCATCGTACATTGAAACTATCATAAACGCATCAAAAGCCAAGAAACAAAAGCACACATGAAACACTCAAAAAGATAAACCAGTAGTGTGGGCACTGGAAAGGGTGCTTACGTGGACATTGCATTCCCGCTAGTTTCTGCATCAATGGACGAGAGAAGAACATTCAGCTGTACATATCATAAGCATCAATCTGATTTCCACAAAGATCTTTGCCTCTAGCAGATTAGCTGCACCCAGCTTTGTGAACTATTTCCTTCAGAAGGACTGCATGCAAACATCAGAACAGAAGCTGAATGAATTTGCTACACATTCTGTAATGCCCACACAAAAGAAATCACACAACAGAATGCTGGTGAAATCAGCTTCATACTGAGCTGTTCCATAGCTATGAGGCCCGCCCACTATAATGATAAATACAGACTAATTACACAATGTGCTCAAGAGCCACTAGCTTATTGACATATTAGGTGTCGAGAAAAAAGCAAAGTGGTGTTGCGCACATGAGTGCTGGTGCCTAGCCACAATGGCAAGTATACCATACGAGTAGGTAAAACAAATGAAAAGCAGGATGTCTTGTTCTCATCAACTACAATTACGAATGCTCATACATCTGAGTCCAGCCAGGAATAATTGTTGATATACTTGCTTCCACAGAGAAAAACCTAAATGCTCAGCCACAACTTATCTTTTTGTTCTTATTTCAGTTATTTATATGCTTACAAAAGGTTCACAGCATACAGAAAATAATATTTAAGGTAACCAATAGATTAAAGGAAGATGCGGGTTTCGAAATAGTAAAAAAAAATGCGAAAATTTTGATTTTTCAGAAATGGCATATTCGGGTTCAATATACTCCAAAGTACCAACCTACAAAGTTTCAAGGTCTAATTTGACCTCTAATTACAAAAATATCTATATATTTCGCACCTACAAAGCCCAGAAAGAAGCTTCCCACGACTGCGTTCCCAATAGCCCCCATCTTGGTTTTGTTTGAAAGCTAGGCCCTTTCCCCACTACCTGGTATTACTTACTACTGTGAAATATTTTTGAAATGGCCCCATTCCACTCGTTTCTGAGGCCCAACGACCTCCGAATAGCTGGCGTGCGTACTTCAAAAGCGATTTTCTCAGCTTCGTGTTTTTCACCAACATGACTAGCTTTTAGCTAGTTTTTATTATGTTTTTATGGTGCAATTTCAATAATTCTTAAACAGTTGAATTCAGAAAGAATTGTGGAGCTACTATACTGTTTTTGTTAAGCTGAGTCAAACATTTCAAATTTTGTGAACCATGTCACATAACTATACTTCACAATTATGGTGCTTGGACAAAATTTAACATTTTTATATGATGATGTACTTTAACAACAATATAATTAGCACAGCTCCAGATGGCGGGTCATTGGCTACAACCCCATTTATACCGAAACCAAAAATGTATTATTACTATGTGAAATGTAACTATTAGGCTTCAGTTAATTTCCTATAATATAAGAACTAATTGAGATATACAGAAACTTTTGAGATATACAGAAACTTATTATATTTAAAAAAAAAATGCATACACACACCTAATTTCATTACCATATCTTTACTAATAAAAATGTTCATTTCAAGATCCGCATCTCCCCTTAACTCAACCCTCCCAACCTTAGGACTGTCAGATGTGCTTAAGAGCCCTGCTACGTGGCTTGGAAGCAAACTCCTTGGGCTGTATATTTTCGACAAAGACTGTACCTCAAAACAGTATAAACAGCTAGCTCCGCTTGGCAGGTCTTTGGCTACAGCTCCCTTTCAGTTGGAACCAAAAAATATTGAGGGAAATTGCCTTAACGACCTGTAAGAAATTACCTAATTAGGCTTCAGTTATTTTCTTATAATATAGGTACTCATCTGCTATAAATCTATAAATATGATTTTAGGTCCCGCGTCTCCACTTGAGAGAAATAGCCACAAGTTAAAAAAAGCCTCATACCAATTGGTTAACAATTTTGCTATGTTCCTAGTATGCCAACACATTTTAAAGAAATGTGGCCAGTTATAGTGGCATAACAGATATAGTGGCATAAGTGAAGGCTAGTTCCAAATCACATTTTCTGAGGCTTCTATGTGGAGCATGTTAGGCTAGGCCTAGCGACACCAAGCAAACAGCGTGCAGCGATCTGATGCTACCTGGCGTGCCGGTGGGCGGCATGTCGTTGCAAGAAGCCAGACACCAGCTAGGGTGCACTCTAGTCTGTTCTGCACCGCAGGCAGACATCATGATAATATTTTATTTTTATTTTTCTTTCTGGTGAACCTGTGCACTGACCTAGTACAGGCACTGCTGTGTAAATGGTAGTGTGACGGTGGTTCTAGGCTGTGGGATACACTGGTATCCCCTCCTCGTCCCCCGCGCCAGCGGCGACCGTGACTTACACGGGCGCGCTGGCCACCAGGAATGTGGAGAGAAGGCACCCCCACGACTCTGCTCATTTTCACCCCAGCACTGACGTGAGGTCACGACAGCGCGCTGCCTTCTGCGGAGAGGGTAGCACGCCTAAGCTTGACGGCAACGATTTGCTGCCAGGGAGGCAATGCCCGAAGGGATAAAAGGGGGGAATGCGCGGCGGGAAGGGACTCTCGCTGCCGGACCTTACCTAAGTGCCCCACGAACCCCTTTCCCTGCCCGCCAGCCCCCGAACACCAACGCCGGTCGACGTCAACGACTTGGTGAGCTGCTGTACATCTATTTTACGGATAGAACATTCTTCCGCAGTGTGCTTTACCTCGCGTTAGGATAATAAACTATTTCCTAGCGTGCCCTGCCGTTGCCTATTTCGTCCGGACCTGCCGTGGCTGCGACTCTGCGCCACGGGTTGGGGAAACGTGTTGCGTACTTGAATAACGCCTGCGTGTAGCTTGCACGGAAGCTCGCCTTCCCGGCCGGCTGGACGCAGAGTGACCCCATAAGGCAGAGCCTCAACAGAACAATACTCCGCTGCTATGTTCATACTGTGCATCGTGAAGCTTCTTTGAAGAATCGAGGCAACTGCATTTCTGGCCCATTTTCTGGCACACAGCTTTTAATGCACAGCTGCGCGAGTGTATGCGCACCTAGTGCACACCGAAATGCCTCTGGGCAGCACGGTCTCAGTACAAACTATTGTATGATGAAAACAGAGGCGCTTTTATAATGTGTGCAAAAAAAAAAGCTTTAGTTTTGATAGCAAATGTAGTGGGTGAATTTATTACGTGAATACGTCCCATGTCAGAAATTTCCAGAATATTATAAAAATCACACCATGGTGCCGGGCGAAACGCCAAAGCTCACAGATTTTTGCAAAAATAAACGTTCGTGAATGATCTAGTCCAATATGTCAATGTTCTGGCCCGATTTCACAATGACGAAGCTTCCGCTTCGGCTAAATTTTTTACGGGTCGCGTGAATTTCATTAGTAGTGGGATTCAACTGTAGTCTGATACAGCTTGCGGATGAAGCAGGAAAGGCCCCTGAAAGGAGGCCCTCCAACCAATCTCGCCTGGCACCTGCTAAACATCACATATAGCCATATGTGATGTCATGCTAGCAGGTACAAGGCAGCCGACATCAACATTGTGGCAATAGACCATTGCCATTGGTTGCAGAGCCTCCTTCAAGGGGCATTTGTTGCTTTGTTTTTTAGTTGTATCTGACTATGACGCGGGGAAAACTTCACGGTGAGTCACCGCTAGTACTTCAAGTTAACATTATGATCCCTATTTGAGAAGATACGTTTTTTTTAATGAAATGTGGGTATTTGATGTCCTTGTAGAGCACTCTATCTTAACACGCAAAATATTGGGTTTCATAGTCCCATTAAAAATTATTCCACATGCCTGGCAAGAAATACTGTTTGAGATGCATCATTTCTGCCAGCAAAAGACACACGTCGCATGATCATGGCGGCACAAGTCAGGCAAATGTGACATACTGTCTTCCACAAGGACTGTGCAGTGTCCTAGCAGTCAGGAAGAGAATGCGTACAGAATGCTTACCTAAAAGGAGCAAGGTTCAGAGTCAACATGAACATAACAGCCATAACTGCTGTGGTCTTCTTGATACTGGGGGATGCCACCGTTCTCTTTACCTGAAAACAATGGTGCCAGATTTATACTCAGTGTTCCCTACAGCTTTTCTTCTTAAGGACAAGGACAAACCTTGATTCAGTTGTTCTATAAGCAAGCTGTAAACAGTCTTAAGAAGCTTCAACTGTTTTTTCACTGTAGACTATGCACAAACAAGCTTGAAAAAGTAAACTATGTGATATGTGTGCCAGGTTCCCCATTCAGTAGAAATGAATCATTAAAAAAAACACACACAGGCACCTAAGTGATCATATCACCACTAGCATTAGGCAATAAAAATCAAGCTTAAATGCTCATTAACTAGCTGACTAAGATGGCCCTGGCACTGTCCCATACTGATAAGTACATATTCCACAGAACAAAAATGTAAATTAGTGCCCACTAAGGATTGGTGATGTCCACTAGAAAGGGTGTTAATAGTAAAAAAAGCATCAGTACAGTAGTATCTTGATGCCATCCAGGTCGATATAAATTAGTAGGATTCCCTGGCCAGAGTGCATATTATACAATGTGCAGAAATTCCACTGTTCTGAACACACTCCGTGCCAGCGAATGATAGGAATGCACAAGCCCGTGACTGCACCCTCGAGCACCAAGCGCTGCCTGTACATCACCGATGCCAGGGTCGCCAGTCATGTGGTATGAAATGCGAGCAGCGAGCGGCGCTGCACAGCCCACACATCGCCAACACGCAATCACCAGTCGCATCACAGTAAGTGGCATGCAGTAGTGCACAGACCACAGTTTGCAGGCACTATGATCGACAATTGCATGGTACCTATTGCGAGCAGTGAGCGATGGGGCTCTGCTCGCACAATGCTGACGTCGCGAGCAAGCGGTGGCATACGACTGTAAATAAATCCGGTCATCTCATGGGAAAATTAATCCCCGTAAGTGCATTTCTTATGCTTATGCATACAGATTTTGTTTTGGTTTGATTCGAACAAATTTTGGATGATATGAATATTTCTCATGACCCCTCGATATTCTACTGTACTGTAATACTATTAGAGCACACATAGGTCCCAAGAAGTTTCTACTTTGACTCTTCAAAATTGCTACCGGTGCTGCTACATGCATGAACTCACTCAACGATAAACCCACTCTCCAGAAAAGAAAAACAGACAGTTTCTTACAACTGTATTGTGTGCTGGCAACTCTTCAGCCATGCCAATGACATTTTCAATTTGAGCTGAATAAGTGGGCATGGCAACATCCCTCAAGTGAGGTGCTTGCTATGCAAAAAACAAAGATGGCCCCGGAATTCTATTTCATTCATCGCTTTGGTTTGTGAGTGTTGGCCGCAAAAGGTTCACTTGCTAGATTAATAATGCATGCTGCATTCATTTTTCTGGTGCACATGCAACCAAGCTGCACGAAAGTGGCCTGTGTTTTAGCAGAAAGGAAACGCAGCTGCGAGTGTCACACTGCTGGGTTTCTGCTGCTATGTAATCTGTGCACAGCTAAGCACTGCAGTTTCAGTTAACTGCAGTGGTGAGCAGCACCGTTAGTACCACAACCCATGATCTTTATGCTAGCCTATATAAGCAGGCACTGCTTTCACTCCTGTTGCCCAGGTTGGTTCACTGTAGTATTCAAGCGCAGTTCCATAGCTTCCAGTTATCCTGCAAGCTCTGAAACTGTAGTGTTTAACAAAAAAAACAACGTCCCCCCCCCCCCACCCCCCCCCCCCCAAAAAAAAAAAAAAACATAGTTAACTTCAAGAAGCAGATACTCACCTCAGCCTCCAGTTGAGTACCCTCTGGCGAAGCTCCGCATTCTCTTCTTTCAGCCTGGCATTCTCACTGGTCAAATCTTGTACATCAGCCTCCAACTTCTGAAGGTACTGCAAAACAACAATGAAAGAAATCAGATACCAAACAATTTTAAATATGGTGCTAACTGAACACAACTGAACAAAAATATAAAAGATAATATGGTACAGCTCCTGCAGCGAAAACTTATCTTGAGTAAGCCTAGTTTGTGAAAACTAAGAAGAGGTGGACCTGACACCCAAATAGTATAGTTGGGCAAAATATGTTTTTTTTCTTTTATGAACACTGGCAATCATTCATATCCGTTTCCCATTTCCTTTCTAGTCTAGGGTAATCTATGTGGATAGTGTTCCTCACCCAAAGTAAGTGAAGTTTCAGAGAAAATTCTATTTCTTGACAGTGGTCCTAGCTTCGTTCTCTTCAACTGTCTTTCATGACAGGCAGCGGCTAGCAAATGGCATGATATGGCGAAAACAGTCTTAAATGAAGCAGGACTAGCTTTGGCTTCCAAAGCACATAGTAACAAAACAATGTCACGCTCACATCAATTTTTTTTTTCTCTGATACAGTGGATCAAATACCCACTCCATAACTGTCAGGAACAGCAAGACACAAACAAGGAGATGATACGAAACACCCAAGCCTCAAAATGATGAACACCAAAGACTGCAATTCTGAATTCCAAACAAAACGCTAAGCTACCAGGCCTGATGCCATAAACAAAAGGCTTCAAAACTTGCAGTAATGTCAACAATTTTAAATACAGATACCCCGTAAAGACAATTCTATCAGTGCCAATCTTTTCAAAAGCGAACAGAAGTGCCTGAAATAAAAAAATATGTGACAGGACATAGGCCCATTAAAAAATGAAGAACAAGATAAACATGCTGAGGAGCTTACAAAGAACCATTCATAAAGTGCTTAGGAAGAAAAATATTTTAGTCATCCCATAAAAGATCTGCAATCAACTGTTAAGTGGTATGTTTCAATTTTTTCTGCAATGATAGCGCCTTTGTTGCACAGGAGGGCATCTCTTTATATTTTCCGAACACTATTCAGAAATCTCATGCTCCTGAGAAAAATCGTTGTGCCTGAACAAAAGAATTTGCCTAATTACATGTTACATTCAAGCCAGCCTGCAATTCACCTTGTTTCACCAGGCAAGAAGGCATCTATGTAACACATATACCGTAATATCCCGAGCCCTCACAAACCCACCTAGTGGGCAAAATATCGTGATGTCAAAACCACTGAGTCATCACCAACCGCTAGAAAATGTAAACCGTGGGCCTCACAATTTGCGAAAAATACCCTCCCGAACTTCAGAGGAGACAGAAAGAAACCGTTTTGTTCACGCATCTTCTCGAATTTTCAAGCTCCCAAGATCAAAGGAAGGTCGTACAGAAGACAACCTATTGAGATAATGAAGGTAAGCATTCTTTTGTTTGCAAATGCAAGGAAGTCTGTTTGCACCTGATTATGAAACAGAAGGTGGCTCTCCATTTTTACCATGACATGCAGCGCCAATACAGACATCACAATTAGATTGCCAGATGACCCCTCCATAATGGTGCCAAACCTAGTTGCAGTTGTGTGCAACAGGTGGAGCTTTCTTTCGACACAGGTCTATAAAAGCTGCTATTTTGTGACCCACATTCCCCATGTCTCTGTCGCTACCAGTGGTGTTGACCTGCCTATTTATGTGCAATGAGGAACAGCTACACAGTCAAGAAGTGGAGGTCATTGAATGGAACCGGAATCATTCGTTCTGCATTTTAGAGCATTAGCTCTACTGGTCGCGTTTTGAGCCTCCAAATTATGCTGATTCCAAGGATAGAATCCAAGATGACAGCCTCATAGCAACGACATTGTATCCCAGTGGTTGCCATGGTAACCGAGGTTGTTGCATAATGGAATAATATAACAAGCGGCAGTGTGATGACCGAGCACCACAATTTGAAACCAAACTATGCCGATCCAGTATATATATCCCGTCTGGCAGGCGACAAAGTCGGGCCACTTAGTCCTGACAGTCGTGTAAAATTTGTGGGCCAACCATTTTCCGCAGAATGTTCCGGATAGCAACGACATTGTATCCCAGTGGTTGCCATGGTAACCGAGGTTGTTGCATAATGGAATAATATAACAAGCGGCAGTGTGAACTATGCCGATCCAGTATATATATCCCCGTCTGGCAGGTGACAAAGTCGGGCCACTTAGTCCTGACAGTCGTGTAAAATTTGTGGGCCAACCATTTTCCGCAGAATGTTGCGGATGGTTGTCCTACGATTCAGCGTTCTGTGCAGCAGAAACTTACTATATAGTTAAGTTAGAGCCTAGCTCATGGCAGGTATTCGAAACGGCAACCTGTGTACCCCTAATTCCACGCCTAGAAATCTTCATATGAACACTGCGGCTCAACCATTTGTCGCAGAGTGTTCGGGGTGGTAGCATACGATTTCAGGTTTCTTGCAGCATATACTTACTAGTTAAGTCTAGCTTGCGGCAGGTCTAACCAGCAACCTGTGTCAGGTATGTTAATGCTCGATATTTGATCGCTGCCTCAGCGTCGGATAATTTTTTTTTGTTCTGCGTTTGCTTTGAAGTGCTTCAACGCGTAGGTCACTTTACTAGCTAGTAGCTCGAATGCCTTCCCCCCTGGCTTTTTTTTTCTTTTCTAATCTTTTGGCCGGCATTTTTCTTTTGTTTTGTTTTTGTACTGCATTCGCTTTTTGGCACAGGCTGATCACAGTCATGGCTTCGAATGGTGCTCTTCTGGAGCTGCCCTCGTGAAGCAAGCAATGGATTTCGTGGACAGTACAACATTTTTTTTTTATGAGTCTTGCGAGAAAGATAACATCCAATGATTAACGTTGAGTGTGTCTCTTGTCAAGCCATGCTAGATGCAAACAAAAACAAGCATATTTTTCTAGTTATTCCATTCTTATTTTTTTGTTTGGTCCCTGAGACATGGCCCACCCCACTTCTATGAATTTCAGGTGGTGGGGAGCTGGGCTACGACTTGGCGTATTACGATATTCATTGAAACATGTTCCAAATGCAGATAGTCCACATTAACCAACCTGCACTAGTTTAATGGTCCATGGGTCACTTCTTTTTTTTTTTTCCGGTGTGCAATTAGGGATGCTAAAAAAATGGTATGGAACCTGTTCAGCTCATTAGAGAATTCAATTTAGCAGAGTTCACCTTAAGAGGAGCCCACCATAGACTGTTCTAACGATGATCAAACATGTGTCTCTCTCAGGACGCCGCTAATGTTTACGTCATGCTGTTACAAATCAAAAGAGCACTGTCTTTAAAATTAAGCAAAACCTCACAGCAACTGCAAGTGCCCTGTGGCCAATAGCAGACCATGGGTATTCTCTGCTAATCAAGCTACACCAGGCTTGTGAAGAACATTTTTTTTTCCTTGGGAAAGGAGCCACACGTGTGAGGAGTAGAAGCATTTGTTGCCTGCTTTATCAGCACAATAAATCTGACACGTTCTTTTTCAACCGGCCTTAACCAAGTTTTAGGTAAGCTACAGTTTGAGTTCAGATGCACTAGAACATCTGAGCTCACATTTTGGTTCCAATAAACACTGAACACTTGAGACCTGCAAGAAACTGTCGAATTCGCCTTGAACCAGTGCACATGAGAAAAAATGCAGCAACTCACCTCCTTCCTCTTTTTCCGAGACAGACAAGCAGATTCCCTGTTTTTGATCATCCTCTGCTGCCTTTTTAGTGCCTTCGCCTACAATAAAGTGAAACATACTGTAAATACTTATTTACAAAACAGTAATATCAAGGTATAATTCGAACCTGACATTACTAACAATATAATAATAATAACAATAATTGGTTTTGGGGGAAAGGAAATGGCGCAGTATCTGTCTCATATATCGTTGGACACCTGAACCACGCCGTAAGGGAAGGGTAAAGGAGGAAGTGAAAGAAGAAAGGAAGAGAGGTGCCGTAGTGGAGGGCTCCGGAATAATTTCGACCACCTGGGGATCTTTAACGTGCACTGACATCGCACAGCACACAGACGCCTTAGCGTTTTTCCTCCACAAAAACGCAGCCACCGCGGTCGGGTTCGAACCCGGGAACTCCGGATCAGTAGTTGAGCGCCCTAACCACTGAGCCACCGCGGCGGGGCTACTAACAATGTACAATGTTAAAGTTTGACACAGACAGAAAAACCTTGATGCGGGTGAAAGGAATACAAGGGAATCATCAATGATGAAGAAAAGACGAGTTAGGATTACATTTAATGGTGCCCTTTTATCGACAGGTACAAGCAAGGAGTTCAGACAATTTCACCGGTCTAACTTTGCCCCAAAACAGATTAATGTAATCAAAAGCAACTACTACTTTCCTGCAAAATCATCACTCGCTATGATTCTGAGCAGCCATAGTACACATCAGACTGCACAAGTTTAAACCCGGTACCATAATAAATGCATCAGTAAGCAGCAAACAGTGCAGTAATAAAAAAACAGCTTAATCTGACAGGAAATTAATGAAGATAAGGGAAACAAGCATCCAAACATGTTGCCATGTGAAACCACAGGCATTTGGGCTCCTTGGAAGCCTTTGTACCTTACTGGCCAAGGTACAAACGCTTCCAAGGAGCCCAAATGGAAAGGATGCTTTCATGTGCCTTCTGTGATTATCACCTAGCTTTGCAAACATAGATCATGGCAGCCATATGGGCAAGTTGGTTGCTAATGGCAAAACTTGTAGTGCTTGAAACACAGGGACGAATGAAGTATACAACATGTGCTAACTTTAGATTGATATAATTCATAGCACGTTCAAGTTTTTTTTTACACAGTGGGAACATAAAAAATAGCACAAGCCCAGCATTCTGTCCTAACCATAGTATCAAGGAAATCCATTTCTTTTTTTCAAAGTGATACCAAAGAAATGGTTGCACAATCATTTTTAAGTTTTTTTTAATGCTTTGATTTCCACAATCTCATGATCAAGTTGTTTTTTTATTTCCGCTTATGAATACATTAATTTTGAGTGTGCATGCTTTGTGATAAGCTGCTGGAATTGTTTTGTTTCCATGCTCCCACAGCATGAAAAAAACCTGAAACCTGAACATGCTATACATAAAGTCAGCTAAACTAAGCACATGTCACTCTGTTCCGTCCCTGCATCAACTGCTACTGCTACATGTTCATCATAAGCACAGATGATGGAAAGTTTATATTACAAAGCAATGTGGTCATTATGGCAGCATGCACGAGTTCACTGATGCTATTGTACTATTATAAATGGTGAAACGGGCATAAATCAGTAAAAATACGCACATCATTGATGTGCTGCAAGAGTGAGTTTGTGGATCCAGAGATGAGAGCAGGATTGGCAATGGCGACAGGTTGAGTCTTGATGATGGGCAAAGCTGTGGGGGAAACACTGCTCAGGTTGGTTGCAGACACCAAAGCACTGACAGCAGGCACGGTTATCTTGAGAGGAGCTTTGGCCGCTTTTGTCGTCAATGCCCGTGGCGATACAATCTTAGGCGCCACAGCGTCTGTGTTGATGCTGCACTCGTCTCTTGGTGTGGCTGTATTAATGGTGAAGACTCCCTGTGCTGTCAGTTGGTCAAATTCCGCCCGGGTCAGCATCAGCGTTCGTTGTGCTGTCAAAGCCATGGTACACAGAAAGCACAGCTAAAAAAGAGTCCACATACCTGAGCAAAATGAAAACTGCAAGGCATTGATGACAATATTTATTGCTTTCCAATAGAAAGGTTGCTTGCGCTCAGGGACTGCGGAACTTTTTTTTGAGTGGGAGGGGGGGCAAGACTTCCGAGCTTATTTTGTTTTTTATTTAATGCTAACTTAAATAATAAATTTTGTATTATTATTTTTTATTTTTCAATGCTCAAAGGATGAAGCAACTGTCACGTTGTGGTGACGACACTCCAGCAGTCAGGAAGACAATGAAAAGGCTTCCAAAAGAAACTGTTTAAGGGGCTGACTCCCGCCCACTAAGAACTGAATGACTCGGCGGCGGCAATAGTCATAAGCGCGCTGGGCAGTCATCGAACTGAATGCATGCAGTTCTTGGCCGCGCTCAATTTAAAGCTGGCAAGGAACCTTCAAAATAAAAAACCAACATCAACTACAACAATCCGGAAAAATGTGGAAGCATTTGCACGTGGCCACGATCAACGGAGATAAGTCTGGTTGCATCTAGCATTGCAAAACAAAATGATAAAGCCGTGTGCCCATGGTTTTAAATGCGAACAATCAAACAGTGCAAAGATTCACGGCAATATAAAACGCGCTGAAATGGGCAGCTTTATAGATGTCCCCACAAGGAGTGATCAATTGGTTAAATAAGTTTGTGCATAGTTTACATTCTGCTAATCATGATCATGTACACGGGTCAGACAGTTAACTCCTGTTGGGACATGACTGGCTTAGGTTACTCAAATACGAAATGCTTTACAACTGGCTATGAAGCCAAGTAGCTCAGTTCCACTGTGCTTTGCATTAAAGGAGTCCTAGAACTGAAGTGTTTCAATTGTCAGAAATCTGATCCAAGTGCAAGCAATTGGAAACTCGATGGGGGGGGGGGGGGGGGGGGGGGCGCTGCCCCCTCTGGAAAAATGTTGGGGGGGGGCAGCAGCCCCTCTTGCCCCCACGACCACGGTTCTTGCACTTTTTGTGAACCGTTCTCATGCCAGCTCAGCAGCACACATCTTGTTAAACTTATGCTTGCGCATTCAAAAGTGTTTAAATAACATGCAACCTTCAGAATATGCCACACATTAAAAAGGCGGGAATATCTAAAGGCACTATTTATCTTCCCAGAGCTCACTCAGCACCAAAATGAGAAAGACTATTGGAAACATTCAAGCGACTTCACTCTCAGAAATTACCATTTTTATTCGAATCTAGGCCGATAGTTTTTTTTTTTCAAATAATCATATTAAAAACTCTAAGGTCGGCTTAGATTCGAGGATTTTAAAAAACGCGCCAGTTTGCCATTGAAACTGCTAAATGTCGTGCACAACTAGCGCCATCTACAAAAGTCAGTATCGCAGCCGCTACTAGCCGTGCCAGTAGCCAACCGTACACAAGCGAGGTCGCCATTTCGACCTGTGTCGTGTCGGCCGTTCCGGTGTGCGGCGTGGTGTTATCGCGATGGCACCAAGCAGGAGATGCCACTACAGTGCAGCTTTCAAGCGAAAAGTTGTGATGGCCGCAGAGCCATTGTCGAACCTTCAAGCCCGGCGGGACTTCGGCGTCGACGAGAAAAACGTCCGTCGTTGGAGGGGACGACAGCAGCTTTTTGCGTGCGCCGCAACGATGGCATTTAGCGGACCAAAGAAAGGCCGCCACCACGAAGTGGAGACAGTTTTGGCCGGCTTTGTTCGGGCGCAGAGAGCAGCTGCCCTTCCAGTAACGGAAGTGCTGCAAGCGAAAGCTAGGGAACTTTCGAGGGAGCGAGGCCTAACGTCTGAAGGATTTCAAAGGCAGCTGGGGCTGGCCTCAGAAATTCGTGAAGCGCTCCGGCTTCAGCCACCGACGTCGCACTTCAATCACCCTGCCAAGCGATTTCGAAGAAAAGCTGATAGCTCTTCAGCGCTACGTGCTGCGAAAGAGAGAAGCGACAGGCAGATCGACACGCCGACCAGACGGCAGTGTATTTTGTTATGCCAGTGGCGTACACCGTGAATGAAAAGGGTGCCAAGGGGGTGAAGGTGCGCTCTGCGGGCTACAAGAAGCAGAGCGCAGCTGTGATGCCGTGCTGCACAGCTGATGGACAAACTCCCTCCTTACATATTTAAAAGGAATACACTGCCTGCTCGAGAAACGTTCCCAAGAAATTCATTGTGCGGGCAAATGAGAACGGGTGGATGACGGGTGCGATGGTGGATGAGTGGGTCAAGATTGTGTGGCGACGGCGACCAGAAGCCCTTCTGACAAAGAACTCGCTCCTTGTCGTCGACTCTTACCGTGGGCACTTGACCGACAAAGTAAAGGCTGCGCTCGCGAACACGGGCCTCGTCATACCGGGCGGCATGACGGGCCAGTAGCAGCCACTTGATGTCTGCATCAACAAACCTTTCAAGGATCGTCTGCAGAAGTATTACACGGACTGGTTGACCGATAAAGACCACATGCTAACGGCAACGGGCCGCATCAAACTTCATCGCTATCGCAGCTGGCGGGCTGGGTAGCTGCGGCGTGGGACGACATCCCAGGTACTTTGATCGTGCGCGCCTTTAAAAAGTGCAGCATATCTAACGCGCTTGACGGTACCGAAGGTAGCGCACTGTTCGAAGGTGACAGTGACAAGGAACACAGCGACGACGACGTTGAATGAGCTCTGCACGTTCAGATTCAATAAATGCTGTTTGCATTTTGTGAACGCTATCCTCGCCTTTTTTGTTCGGCCTACATTCGAGGTAACAGTTTTTTTGTTGGCTTTGGACTTTAGGGGGTCGGCCTAGATTCGAGTGAATACGGTAGTAAATCACAAAAACGAACAGCAAATCTCGCTCTACATGAGCAAACTGCACTTGGTTATCAAAATGTTTGCACAGAACCTTTAAAACTCAATGGCATATGTAGAGTAAAGTTCCCTACGTTGCCCCATTTGGAAATCTTGAATCCCAACATGCACATGCCCTACAACTGTATGGCGCACAAATTCCAATGAGGAGATGTATCATGTCCCTTAGATGGCAAGCACTACAATGAAAAAGCACATTGTCAGCTGTCTGGAGGTATTAGCCTAACATAGATAAGAATTGGGCTTGCAGCACTTCAATCAAATGTTATAACTGTAGCGTCTCGACAACAAAGCTCGTAACATCTTCAATGCGTAATGAAAACTGCCACACTTCTCGTTCAGATGTGCTTCAAAGCAATTTATTATTTTGGGAGCTAAGGCTTATGGCACTGATATAAAACAGAGTTGACTACTTCAGTAGACAAACTGAGCTGCTTTATCATTGCAGAACTATCAGTAAACAGCCTTGTGTCCTAACTTTTGTTCCAAATGTTCTGAAAGGTCACCACTGCCAAGAGGTCATAAGTTGCCTTTCAGGACTTTGAATCAAGTGAAAAAAACTCTGCCTAGAACCATTTGTTATTAAAGAATGTTTAACACAGCTAAATAATATCAACAGTATTTGGAGCACCATCCTACCTAAGTTATGCAAACTTGCAATTGCAACAACCACAGCATAATGCTGCTCATGTCTGGCATTAAACATTTCAATCAGTGAACCAAAATCCTGGTTCAACCAGCTCTTATCGTTCACCTCTTTCAAACTAGGCACCATTTTGGAGAATCTTCAGCAACGTGTAAAGACCCAGATGTCATCAATTTCTGCACTTAAGCTCTGATGCTAGCCAGTACATTTCAGCACCTTTCTCAGAATCATGTCTCAATATGAAATTTACCTGCTTCCATTGTAGTCGTAGGTGATGGCACCGTTAGCAATGGCGCTGCTACTTGTGGCTGTGTCACTGGAACTTGCACCGCAACTGGCTCCGAGGCAGTGTGCGACGAAGTTGAGAAACCTGCCATATATGTTGGGCAATCCAGCAAATGTGGAGGGGTGCTAGAGCCGCTCTGGGTAGGCGGAGTGTCAGGAGGTGTCTCTGGCACAGTGCTGGCATTGGGTGAACCCCACAAAACATTTGATTCAGTCATTTGAACCTGAAGAAGCCAAAATTGAAGCATTTAGTCATTCAGCGAGAAAAAGAAGAAATAAGAGCTGCACAGCACAGCCCATGCAGAACTACAAAGGAGAGACTAGCAAAGAGCCCATTACTGTGATATGCCCTGCCTTGGTTGTGGCATGTGAATAAAATGCAAGCACAAAGGCAGATGCACAGATTAAACCACTGCTTTGAAATATGGACTTGAGGCCCAAGATGCAACCTCATGGAACAAGCTAGCAGGACTCATGGGTAGAAAACGCTTCACAGCTTTCCTGTCTCGAATTTTAACACTTCAATGTGATGCTTCAGTAAAACATCTATTTGGGCTAGTTGGTGCATTTTTTAACCAAGGGAACGGAGCAGCGCAAAAACAAGCAATCACACAAGAACAGCGCTCGTGTCGTGTCTTGTCCTTGTGTGATTGCTTGTTTTTGCGCTGCTCCGTTCCCTTGGTTAAATATGATGGCTGCAAGTAACCGAAATGGTTTTAAAGAGCCCCCACTAGGTCTGAACATTTTAAATAAACATGCACACTGCGCTGATATGCCACTTACAATAATCTCTGCACCTTCAGTTAACAGTGTGGAAAACCTGCTCCCCAGTCCGTTCCACGCGACCGACCACGCGCGTCACAGAAAAAAACCTGCTCCCCAGTCCGTTCCACGCGACCGACCACGCGCGTCACAGAAAAGCACCGGCTGGGCGAGATGGGAAGTCTCCCTCATGGGGGAAGCGGAAGCAGCGACGGGAGCGCCACCTCGAAGATTACGCAGAACTCCGCGGAGAAAAATGAAAATAGGTTGTTTGGGAAAGGAAATTCCTCTATTTATATTTAACAGCCGCTTGAGCGAAACCTCGATGACCTCCTGTTTGGATCCGCACCAAACCTTGGCCAATCCCAAGGTGGTGTCCAAAATACTTCGAAAATTTGCGCCACGGCTCAGCCTTGTCACGTGAATTTGGACTTCCGGGGCCTTTCTGCGGTTTCGTTTCTATAGGCATTGCTTGCAGACGTGCGGTTTCGGCATTTCTTTCCTTAATACTAACGCTCACATCGCATAAAAAAGGGTGTTGTGCACTGCCTCAAACTGCAGCAACTTCAAAGCAATGGAATGCAACATGTTCCGGGTGCCGTCAAGTAGTGAACGGCGAAAACAGTACGCCGTTGCGATCCGTTGGCAGACTGCCTGCTACGAGCTCCAAGGACAGCTCTTGGCTTTGCTTCGAGCGTTTTGTTGGCGGTAAACGTTTTAGAGCGTTGTGGAAGTTTGGGGATTTGGTTCAGTAGACTGTTTTCTCTCCTTGAGGAGCACAAATTTCTCGCTCGGACAACTTCGGACACAGTCGTCCTCGCATGACTGCGGTAGCACAGCGCGGCCGTAGGTGTGAAGATATGTGCTCTTCGGCCTCCGTCACTACAGCTCGACAAGATGTTAAAGGAAAGAACGATTTATTGCTCAGGAATTTGTGCTGCATGCGAGTTGCTCGAATCCAGAGCTAACACTTTAGGCCTATGCGATCGCAACAGTCAGCTGCCGAAACGGCGATACCGGCCACGGCGGGGTCCCGTTGCCTGACATTGCTGGTCGCAGTATATGTTTACGTGAACTTTTAGGATTTATGAATTGTTTTATGAGAACATATTTCCCAACTTCGTGCCCAAAGTGAAACACGTTTTCACCAGCAGACCAGTCGATCGACATGAGCACACTGCAGGTGTGGAGAAGCGAGCTGTTAAGTTATTAAGTTACCCGTTTGTGTAGACCCGCATGTTGCAGTTATGTTTCTCCGTTTCCTGTGTGCGGAGAGGGTGGGTGACAGACAAGCTGATGACATCACAAAGTGATAAGAATTATTCACCACTATTCTTTTCATACTCTGAGGGAGTAAGTTATGAGAAACTTCACTTAAGGATAACCGAGCTTTAAAAAAAAAAATACAGCAGTCAACATAGTCTAGCTGTTTTTCACCTTTCATTGTACAGCACGCGGGAGAATTTACATATAAGACAAATGTTATAATACTGAGCTGTTGCTGTGCGGAAAAGCATCATTTGAAAACTGTCTGGATGCTGAACATGCATGTGAAGTAGATAAATGTTTGCGTCTCTAGCTTACATGTGATGCATTGCATGACGGCATATAGGAATATTGCACTGAATGGTTGACTTATTGATAGGGACGTTGGTGATTTGAAGAAGTCCGAAATGCTGCAAGAACGGCAGAGGCCAGTCTGGTGGTCGTTGGGTCAATTATCCGTAACGATAAAGAGTAATAAACATGCTATAAAATTACAAGTTCTAAAAGGCCAAGGAACAGATTGTGTTTACAGACATCCCAGGTTTTTTGGTATCACCAGTGTATTGGGGACAGTTTACCAAAGTCAGTTAACGTTCAAGCTATGCCGCAGTGTTCACGCGAAAACTAAAGCTGGATGGGAATGCCTTTCGTTCAACATTGCACAAGGTTTCGTTAATGAACTTGTAGAAAATGCTGAAAACAACACGGATCAAGCCTCTGTGTGTGCTGGAAAAGCTGAAGCATGAATTTTTTACACTCTACCATCCTGTTTATTATAATTTACCATTTGTCACTCGGATCTCCTGCATTAAAATAATTTATTACATACTGTGCTGTATAATTTGTGCCTGCAAGAGCTTCTGCAAGACAAAGGCTATATCAGATGTTATTGCCCACATGACAAGAAGAGTTTCCAATTAACAGCTGATGAACTTTCTCATTTTGCAGTTAAACAGTAAAGCTGCCTATGTGAAGAGTTAGTGCTGCTTTTGGCTGCAGTCTGCTTTCTGTTTTGTCTTTATGCCTGACTTTGTTGTGGTGCCTGTAGCAAAGTTGTGCAGCAGGCTTTGATGCTTTGTTTTGACTTGGGGTTTTCATTAAGAAAAACACAAGGCAAGCTAATCTTCTGCCCAGCTGCTTGTGTTATTACTTACCTACCTTACCTTGAACACTTCGCATACAATGCACAAGTTTTATATTTCCACATTTCTGTACACATGCATCAACAGCTGAGGTGCCAGCCATTGGGAAATCTGTCCATACATTGGCTGGTGTTTCTTCTTCGACCAGGCTCCGAGCACTAAGTAAATGACAGTGAAATGGCTACAGGTACAGTGGCCTAGAAGGGGCCCCTTCTAGGCCACTGTACATTTCACTGTACTTTTTCATGTACATAACACAGCAACCGGCATTGGGAAATCAAGCACAGGAATTCTTAACATTCAGAGCTACAAGTTATATGTAAATGGCATGTTATGTCTCACACCACCATATGCAGGCTGTGAAATGCATTGTGTCGTTAATTTTGTGTGCGAGTGTAGTTCTTGTGCACGTACCAAAGCCTCGGTAAATAGGCGCACCTCTCTCAGTGCTGGAATAGCTGCTCTGTCACTTGCCTATCCATGCCCTTGACGCACATTAGTAGAGGTTTATAGCCACAAATTCGAGCCGCGCATGCTCGGTGCAATTCATACTGGCAGAGAGAGTACAGTAGGGCTGAAAATGCAACACATTTGTCATGCAGTTGGATTTCTGCATTACAGACGAACTGAAGTTCAATTGCTTGAGACAGTTGTTATGCATGCGACCTAGTGCAGTAATTATTCCATAAGCCATAGCAAATATTCAACAAAAGCAGTTGAGCTGACAAGAACATAACAGACAGTAAAACAAATTGCGCACCTTTGCTGAGGTTGTGAAGCATTGATAAGTACAGATTTTTGGGAGGAGCTCAACTTGCCGCATGTGCCAATTATAGCGTAACTAAAACGCGGTCAACTTTGCTTACAGGCAACGACAGCTCCGGTGCTATCGCGTAGCAAGAAACCCTTGCAGCTCTGATGCACTGCACATGAAAGCTTTGTAGACTAGAAAATCATAAAATATTGCAAATTGTATGGTGTCACGTCTAGAAGCGAAACAGAGGCAATGAGGGACGCCGTAGTGAAGGGCTCTGGATTAGTTTAGACGGGTTCTATCGCACAGTACACGGGTGCGCCTTTCGCACTCCGCCACCATCGAAACGCAGCCGCCGCGGCCCGGATTGAACCCGCAAGTCCTCTGACTGAGTAGCCGAGTGCCCTAACCACTAGGCCACCGCGGCTGGTGTAAAGAAAGTACCTGAAGTCCTCCGAGGATTTGTATGATGAAAGCTCTTCGCCGTCGAAGCCACTCAGTTGCTGGTAGTCCATATATTCAGCGCCTGCTAGCGTGAAACCTCTCGGAAATATGTTCCCTAACATATATTAGAGATCAATGCAGCAGCCGAGTAACAACAGGAGAACTTTTTAGCGAGTGAATGAAGTGTCCTAAACTTCTGCGCGAACAGACGATGCACGCCGAAATGTTCGCACTTGCAACGCTTTTTCGCCATTAAAGGGCCACAGAAAGGGGTGTTCGAGCTTGGCTTTAAAATGCCTGCACTATGTAGAACACAGGCCACCGAGCGTCCATGCAGCATACGAGACCTCAGAAGCGAGTGGGAAATTTACAATACATTTTTAAAAATTCCCGCTTTCACACCTCGCGGCGAAGCGCGGTGCCGGGCTTTCGCACGAAAACCTGGCAGACGACGTCACGTCTTGCACATGACGTCAGCAGCCGGGGGTTATCATTGGTTCACAGCGCCAAATTCTTTCAGACGTCACGCGCTACCGCAGCCGCGGCCACTCCGCGCGCGCCGCAGGCGGCGGAGGTAGGGAAGGGGCCGAGTGAGTGGGGCCGGCGGAGGAGCGACGTCGTTTTGGTGTGCGAGAGGAGAGAGAAAGGTGCGAAGACGTGGAAGTTCAAATTTTGTCTGCATATAACTCAGCTTCCACAAAACGCATTAAAATAATTCTTGCTGGGGGATAATTATGAACCGTCACAGACATATCACGCCTTTATTGAGACCCCCTTTCTGGGTCCCTTTAATTCAAATACGGGACGTCGAGCGCGGACATAATAAAAATACATGTACAGCATCCTAACCTTTTTTACGGCTTCATTCGCGCGTATTAACGCATGAAGAGCCGAATTCAAGCTTGTCAATTCCGCATTTCAAGCAAAGCGCTGTACACACGCATCTCGCCGAAAGACCCGGAAGTCGGAGTACCCAGCATGCCTTGCAGCTCGTTCAGATTGGACACCACCTATCCCCCATCGTGGGTATGTGCCATCACTTTTAAGGCAACAACAACAACAAATGGCGCAGCATCTGTCTCGCATCTCGGCGGTCACCTGAACACAGAGATGAAAGGAAGAAGTGGAGGGCTCCAGAATAATTTCGACCACCTGTGGATCTTTAACGTGCACTAACATCGCGCAGCACACGGGCACCTTTGCGTTTCGCCTGCACCGAAACACGGCCACCGCGGTCGGGTTTGAACCCGGGTACGTCGGATCAGTAGCCGAGCGCCCTGGAGTACCCAGGCTCGAATCCGACCGCGGCGGCCGCGTTTCGATGGAGCCGGCGAGAGTCTCTTCGAAATCCGGCCAGCGTCACGAGCGGTTGCAGCCGCACGCTCTCGTCACCTTCCGCGGCAGGCGCACGGAGATCCGTTGTGCCTTGCCGCTGGACTTCTGGTTCCACGCTGCAAAATGAGCGCAGGAAACACGCGCTCTCGGCATATCATTCCCCAGCACATGCTCGGGGATGGCTCTGACCCAAGAACGCGACGCACACGGGAAAATGCGGCAGCCATCGGCTCATACAAACGTTCGTTGCCGATGCTTCCGAAGTCGCCAACCTGCCCCAGCCGGTAAATTGGAAGCCCTTCTTACGTAGCGGTCTATTTCCGAGGAATGCCTCGTTGATGTTCTGTAGCTAGCTGGCCCGCTCTGTGTATTACTTGCAAATACCACATGAGCGTTCATGTTTTGTCGTCCCTCGCTTTGTTCCCTTGAGCACAAACCCCTCTGCGATTAGCGAGCGGAAACGCTGTATCCGCGGAGTGGGAGTGCGGCGGCGGCGGAAGGCTATACCCCCATATTCCGCAACAGTGACAGTTATGAGTATCTGTAATGTTCTAAAGGGCCCCTGAGCAGGTCCAGACATTCAAATAAACATGCCACGTACAATGCCAAGTACAAAAACACTTTTATATATGCGGCACTGGACAAGATCTCCAGGCACCAGATCCCCCATACCTCCACCCTTCACCATTAAGCGGCCTTGGCTGCAGCAGGTCCTAAATGGAATACAATGGTTCCCGTAAACCTTCTGATTTTCCTTAGCCTCCTTTCAACTTTCCTTTCACAATTTTTACTTTTTATTTTACAATTTCTTCACAACTACTTTTTTAACTTTCCTATTCATTTGGAATTGAGAGGCACAGAGCAGCACAAGTAATTGGCCCAACATTGGAACTGTATTGGCAAAGCTGGCCCTACAAAGGACCAGGATGGGACCATCCTGTTGCAATATTGGGCCGATGACCTGTGCTGCTTGATATATATGGTTGTCGAGCAACATGTCAACTTCAGCACTCATTTCTAGGTCACCTGGCCTGTACTCTTAGAAAGTCCAGTTTTTTTTTAGGGCTCCCATATTCCACAGAATTCTGAAAACAGCTGTACTACATACTGTTCACAGTTCCCATGAGAGCCACTTTGTACCAGGCTTTTCTATGTACTCCTAATTCTTCCTCTTAAAAAACTCGCGGAAATTTAAGCCACTGTCCTCACTTCTATGTTCAATAAGTGCCCCCTGAGGCAGCTCTGTGCTAAATGGAGCATTGGCATTCACTGAAGCCATAACCTGCGAATGTGACTCCACTTCTCAGTTGCCCAGAACCCCCCCCACCTTTCAGTGTTTTAAGATATTTAAAGATGACAGGAATGAGTGGCTCCGATTGAATTGTTTTTTTTACTGGTCATCACAGAGATCACATGGTTGACTTTTCTGCTCTTTTTCTATTTTGCTTCCTACATTCCCTTCCCTTGTTTAAGGCAGCCAACAGGACATTTTGCCTTGTTAACCAACCCACCTTTCTCATTATCCCCCTGCCACTTCTATTAATTTCTTTTCCAATTGCCCCTTGGTCTTTCTCGACTGGGGCTATTAAACAGGACCTGTGGTTGCACTGAGGCAAAGATAAGTGCTAGCAATAGTAACCCATGAACAAATTGGCTGGTGACCTGGCATGCACTGAATTGTGCTGGTCTTATACACACAAGCACTCTTGGACAATAGTGAAAAGGCAGACTGCAGCACTTCGGGCATGAACCTAGACCGCTTCCAATGCTGAAGCAATGAGGCCACTGCTGGCCAATTCCCATTTTCCTTCCAACTCAGATAACAAGGTTCAAAGTAGTTCAATGCTACCATTCAGGATCGCTTTGGATTGCAACCAGTTCATGCTCTCTTCTCATCATGGGACCAGCTAGCCCACATACTGCACTAGGTGACGCAAAACCCACATTGTGAGCCCAATTGCATTAACTTCTTGTTATAAGCATTTCATTCACCAATTAACAAGCCTTCATGAAGCTTTTAAGAAGTCAGCTTTCAAACCACCAGGCCTTATGCAAGGAAATGAAAGCTATTTTCAGATGTTTTTTTTAAAACGAAGAAAAACCAGCAAAAGAACAACTCTCAGCAATACTCCTCCCCCAGCTTACTTCTCTGAACTCAGCTCATGGTGTACTATTATTCTGGTGAAATGGCATGGATCAAAGCTTCTCATCAATATCAAGCTCCACATGCAGTGGCACCAAACACCTGCCCACACAACAGGAAACAAACTCACATTATTAAGAAAGGTGTCTGGGTCCGGATAGCTGCGTGTAGACTCCATTTCCATTTTGATGCCAGTTGAGACAAAACTACATTCATCTATGCAGAAGGCTTTTTCAATGTTCTGTGAGCCATCCATACCAGCTGCAGAGGACTGCATAGACAAGTAATAAGGACATGGGTGCACCTCTTCAGTACACAGAACATAAATGGCAGTACCAAAAAATTGTGCTTACAGAGTGTGTGAAGTAAAGTGTGCCATTTGGTTTAAAGAAATTGGCACACGCTGCATGACAAAACTGAAGCAGTATTATTGGCAGTCACCTAGCACAAAAAGTATTTTTACTTCACAGCTATCTAGTCACCTAACAAAGTGGATTCTCTCTAATTACAAAAAAACTAATTTTGAAGCGAAAGCTTCACTACGCTAGGTTTTCAAGAGGGCAGTGTCAGTGCAGTCATGTGACAGGCATCACGTGGCAGGTCATGTGACCTACTGATGTCATCTCAATCTGCCCACCGCGGCAGGTGGCAACTGCCCCCTTGGGCATTTCATCGACTTTTTACAGACAATCCGTTCGGCAGTGTGTGTGGCGTTTGTGAATGTAGCCATGCAAAGGAAGCTTTCGCTTCTCACCAGGGTTAACCAAAGTTTAAACCATAGCTAATTTTTTCATCTACTGGAGACTTGCAGAAACTCTCTAATGCAGGCCAAAAAATTCCAAATGCCAGCTACAACATTTGTAACAGCACCTTCATTGAGCACGTCTTCCCTTAGTCAGGACAGGCCACACGAAATCCAAAGATTCCACAATATAAGTGCCTGTTCTGAATATTTCACAGGTGACATTGCTCCGTGCCACATCAAATCTGAAGTAGCCATTTGAAGTCTCGCTCTGCAAAATTTTTATAGCATCCAAAGTCATTGATCTCTTTTGAGTAAAATGAAACAGTACTTCCGGTTAAACCAGACAATTACTAGCCATATTGTTGCAGTCTCATTGCTGTAAATGTACTAGCTTTTATTTAAAGCAACGACTCATGTTAACCTGTAAATCAGTTGTACAGAGGCAATACACTACGCAGACAGAACAGTGATGGTGTCACTAAACTGTACACTAGTCAATTCTCTTGCTCATAAAATGCAGACATGCTACACGAATATAAGCCACACATGCAGGCCATATATCACATAAGCAATTAACAGTCCGGTTGCGACTCACAGAAAGTGTTCTCATGGCCTAGCCACAATGCTAGGCCTGAGCAGAAGCAAGGAAACACATTGTGCACTAATAGAAAACCTATGCCAATGCATTAATGGGACACCAATAACAACCTGCAAGGTCAGTAAACCCATACATCTGGGCAAACGAAAAGATGGCTAAAAGCTGGGTGGTTCTACGTAAGATCGGACAAAGGGTGGCTGGTCAACCTCTTAAATTTATTTGAAATTTTTATATACTGTTGCCTAAGCACTGGAATGAAGCGATTCACAATTGGTTTTGCTCCAAAAAATTTTTTCAAACCATGCGACATTATTGATGACGGAGAAGTGGAGTTCCGTACTAAAGTGCTTTGCTGTTCTGGACAACTTTGGTTATGAATTACATAAAATATATTAAAGTTAGGTATCTGAAAATTGTTTGAGTAAATATATGGATGGTTTTATTTGTACTCCATTATTTTTGTCTGTTTGCAAGCTGATGTTTTAAAATTTTTTTAAATTTAAATTTGTCAAAATCCGCTCAAAGAACGTTTTTCTATCTAGCTTGCAGGTCGTTGTATCAAAAATGGCTTGTAGCAGAGTGGCAGTAATTATGCGTTATCATCGATATGCGCACTGATCCATCAAACTGCTGAAGTTCATAATTATGTGTCTTTTCGATAAACAGATATGATTGCGCTAACTTCAAGAAAACACAGAACGATGAAAACTTCTGATGACTATTTAAAAAAAAATTTATTTTTAAACTTTGTCTACATGTTCTCCTTTATATCAAATTTTGTAATCATTAAAAACATGATACATAATTTTCTGTCTAATAGTTATGACCTCTCCAATGAGACCTTTCAGCAAGGACTGGTAAACAATGTATATTTCACTTCTTGCTTGCATGTCTATAGAATGCAGGAATGATTGGATCGCAGTTTCTAAGAAAGATGTGGAGTAGCAAAAAGGTGTCGGCAGCGCCGAGCGGGTCAATACAGAGATAACCTGGCCTCTGCAGCGGCCATCAGAGCGGGGCTACTAAGCATACGCCCGCGCAGCCCAGATGCTCGTTTTACGAAGCGGCGCTTTGAAAGTTCGTTCTCTCGTCCTATACACAGCCACGTGGGGTAGAAACTGGTCCTTTGTCCCCAGACATGGTCACGGTGGATGGGAATAAAGCATGCTCGCCCGCCACCGCAGTGCGCAGCACGACGAAGAACCACTGGAAACGAAGCCTTTTGTGCTTAAAGGTCAGCGCAACGTTCTTTTCGGCAGACGATGGCTGTACTGTGACGCGGCCCAGCACGATGATTGGAGCCATAGACACTCGGGTACTCTCCAGGCGGTCCATTATGGCAGACCTTGGGCAGATCTTCATCAAGTGGACAGAGGGTGCACCAGAAAAGCTGTAGTGGCTATGCCGGACGTGTTCTAATCCCCTTAGGGTAGAGGGGAGTCCGGGCACAGCACTCCCTATCGGTTTTCGGATGTTGACTTCCATCGCAGATGAGCGAGAGATATGCTTGCATTTTGCTATTACTGCGTGCACTGCTCACGTGCATCTCATGGCAACAAAGTATAGCTCAGACCCAATGTTTTGTGCAGGTTACCTTGCCAAGCACAAGAAGCTCATTGCAAAGAAATAATTTTCGCAGCGTCACCGACCTAGACATCAACGTTTTCAAGAGCTTCTAATATCTGAAAGACCTGTGAACGTCAATGAGGTGGACTACTTGTGCTACCCGTGCTTTTGTTACTTCTGCAATGAGATATCTTCACGGAAAGTGCGGTTTTGTGATGACATTTTTATTCCCCCTGAAGAAGAAATCATCAAGCGGAGCATTGTGACCATCGACGTGTCCCCGTTGAAACCACCAGGCACAGCGAGAAGTCGGGACAGGCCTGCTTACATCAAAAGGAAACAAAGTGAGGTGTAGAAGGCGGTAACTAAAAGTTAACCGCAAGAAACGCCGGGACTACAGCCAAGGTGATGCATCAGGAAGTTCAGCCAAAGAAAGGTGTTCCTTGTACGCGCAGTGGGCAGAAAGCTTTAGGCAAGCCTATGCAGCATCTATGACACCCCGGGAACAGCGGAAACTTCTCACTATCCTACCATCAACACTCGAAAAAAATGAGAATAAGAGGCTGTGGGAATTTGGCCCCTGAGTCCCTTGAGCGAAGGCTGAGGCCTTCATTTGGCGGCCAACGTGGGGCTTGAACCCACGACCCTGAGATTAAGAGTCTCATGCTCTACCGCCTGAGCTAGCCAGGCCATAGCGAAGGGAAGAATACCTATGAGAAGTTGTGTCGCATCGTGACATGGCCGCAGATGAGAAAAGATATCTTGATGTATGCTCAAACTTATCCTACGTGCCAAATTGAGAAGCCGAGGGGAGGGAAACCATCGGGCTTCATGCAACCCGTGGAGAGCAGATACCCATGGGAGATCGTAGTATGTGACGTAATGGGCCCTTACCCCCGATCCTTACCCCGATTATTAGTGATGATGGATGATTTTTACAAATGGGTAGAACTGTACCCACTGTGTAGACTAGGCGATGGTAATCAGATAAGCTGTTAGACACTTTCACCCATTTTGGTTTTCCTGCGTAGCTTGTCCCGGACAATGCCACGTATTTCATGGGCAGGATATTTGTGGAGACCTGCAAGGCCCTGGGCTTGCAGCACAAAAAGACTATGTCATACGATCCTCAAGCCAACATTACAGAGTGGGTTAACAGAAACCTCAAAATGGTGATGGTGGCATGCATACAGCGCCATAAGGACGAATGCCTGGCTGCAGGAAATGGCTTTTGCCACAACAGTAAACCGGTCAACAGGATTCACGCCGGTAGCCATTTTTCTCGGTCGCGAGCTCAGGTTCCCTATCGAACATGACCTGACACACTGTTCTGGTTTGTCACCTTGCAATCACCCCAAGTTTACCCAGGATCTGTCTGGCCGCCTGACCGGAACCCTGAAAGAGGCCGGAGAGAACATGGACCTCGCCCGCCTGGAACAATCCAACCAGTACAACAAGGGAAGACGACTCGTAGTATTCGAGGTCGGCGACAAGGTCCTCCGCCGCACGAATCCACTCAGCGATGTGGCAAAAGGGTTTGCAACCTCCCTCGCATCACGCTGTGAAGGTCCTTTCGTAATTCTGAACCGCATCTCCAGTTTAACCTAACTTCTGCGAAGCAATCATAGTGGCCGGGCAGTAGGGCCCATCAACATTAACGACCTTACAGCATACCATGAGCGTTCAATATAGTACCCACCCAGAGGCCATAGCATGATTTTCTATGCAGTCATTTATTACAGGCCCTGATGTTTATACACATGACGATCTTCCTTCCGTAGCCGTTGCAGGATACTGCGTCATCACCAAAACGAACACGGCGGTCCCGGCAATCGTGACCACTTATGGGGCCTACCATAGCCTGGTCCTGAGCCCTTACAGCCAGCCCACTTATCATGCACCCCCGCGGCGGCAACAGGAGGTGCCCGCGGCGGAAGGAAGAGTACGGCACGTGGCAACCTGGTGCCACATGGGAGGTGGCACAGAAGCGTCCTTCACCTCGGCACTTGCATGGGAGAATCAGGTGCGCCCGGAGAGGAGCAACCTGCCGGCACCAGCTCCATTTACCAGCCGTAACCTGGAGGACCTGTGCCGCATCGATCCCCTCCAGCCACTCCCCGAAGAGGCCAGCGTAGGCCGGTGTTCATTATGCGACGCCTGCATAATTTACGACGAAGTGCACACCAGCAGAGCATTACACAAGGAGCAGCAACACCTGCACAACACTTTACGCAAAGCACTGGAACCAGACACTCTGAACAATGCCAGGCGTCGCATGCTGACAGAGTTTGCCGCAGCTATGAACCGGAGTCAGCAAAT